>NC_048299.1:68416459-68470764 GCF_013100865.1 Trachemys scripta elegans
GCCGCGTACCGAACGTTGCCGACCCCTGGTCTAGGTTCTCCAGGTGGGCAGGGGAGTGGAGCGCCTCCCTGTCATCTGCATCACTCCATTCTCGATTACCTCCTGTCCCTTAGAACCCAAGGACTAGCTCCTGCCTCCATAAGGGTACATTTAGCGGCCATTTCAGCCTTCCACCCACCGGTGCAAGGTCACTTGTTTTTTTCCCATCAAATGACCTCCCACTTTTTAAAGGGCCTAAATCGTGCATTCCTGTACGCAAGGGCCCCAGTCCCGCAATGGGATCTGAACCTAGTGCTATCCTGCCTCACGAGTCCTCCCTTTGAACCCTTGGCCATGTGTTCCTGGTCCCACCTGTCATGGAAAGTGGCATTCTCGGTGTCTATCACCTCAGCTCGTCGTGTCTCGGAGCTTAGGGCCTTGACCTCGGAACCCCTGTATATGGTCTTCCATAGGGATAAAGTCCAACTTTGCCCACACCCTGCGTTTCTCCCGAAGGTGGTCTCCGCCTTCCATGTGGATCAGGACATTTTCCTACCGGTACTCTGTCCTAAACCCCATTCCTCCAATGAGGAACGCCGCCTACACAGTTAGATGTACGTAGGGCGCTGGCCTTTTACCTGGACCGAACTAGGCCATTCAGGAAATCCTGTTCGTTGCGTCAGCTGAGCATAGGAGGGGACAACCAATTTCCACCCAGCGTCTTTCCCGCTGGATCACCTCATGCATACAGGTTCCCCCGCCGCCTCTCGTAAAGGTGCATTCTATGAGAGCGCAAGCCTCGTTGGCCGCCTATGTAGCCCACGTCCCTATCCAGGACATATGTAGGGCTGCCATGTAGTCCTCTGTCCACACTTTTCCCTCACACTATGCGATTGTCTCCCAAGCACGGGATGACGCCAAGTTTGGTAGGGCGGTACTCCGTCCCGCTAACCTTTAAACTCCTACCCACTTCCATCAGATATAGCTTGGAGTCACCTACTATGGAATACACATGAGCAATCACTCGAACAAGAAAGGACAGTTACCTGTTCCGTAACTGGCGTTCTTCAAGATGTGTCACATCCCTCTGTCTGAGTTGTCTGGCAAGAAGGAACTGAGGGTGGGGGGAGTGTGCAGCTCCCCTTATAGCGTGATATGGAGGTGCCACTCCAGGGGTTGCAGCGGTGCTCCCCTCCTACAGGTACTGCTAAGGGAAAAACTTCCGGCACCGGTGCACGTGGCGAACACACACACCTACTGTGGAATACACCTGAGCAACACATCTCGAAGAACGCCAGTTATGGAACAGGTAACTGTCCTTTTCTTGCTTAAGCAAATGCCTTACAGAAGGCTAAGTATATTGTTCTAATAGTTACCTTTATCAACTAAACTTGTAATTAGGGCTGTCGATTAATCAGAGTTAACTCACGCAATTAACTCAAAAAAAATTGTTTTAATCGCACTGTTAAACAATAGAGTACCAATTGAAATTTATTAAATATTTTTGAATGTTTTTCTACATTTTCAAATATATTGATTTCAGTTATAACACAGAATACAAAGTGTACAGTGCTCATTTTATATTATTTTTATTACAAATATTTGCACGGTAAAAATGATAACGAGAAATATTTTTCAATTCACCTCATACAAGCACAGTAATGCAATCCCTTTATCGTGAAAGTGAAACTTACAAATGTAGATTTTTTTTGTTACATAACTGCACTCAAAAACAAAACAATGTAAAACTTCAGAACCTACAAGTCCACTCAGTCCTCCTACTTATTCAGCCAATCGCTAAGACAAACAAGTTTATTTACATTTACGGGAGATAATGCTGCCGGCTTCTTATTTACAATGTCACCTGAAAGTGAGAACAGGCATTTGCATGGCACTTTTGTACCTGGCATTGCAAGGTATTTAAGTGCCAAATATGCTAAACATTTATATGCCCCTTCATGCTTCGGCCACCATTTCAGAGGACATGCTTCCATGCTGATGATGCTCTTTAAAAATAATGTGTTAATTAAATTTGTGACTGAGCTTCTTGGGGGGAGTATAGTATGTTTCCTGCTCTGTTTTAACTGCAAAGAAGGTACTAATGTGAGATTTCTAAAGATAGCTACAGCACTCAACCTAAGGTTTAAGAATCTGAAGTGCCTTCCAAAACCTGAGAGGGATGAGGTGTGGAGCATGCTTTCAGAAGTTTTATAAGAAGTTTTAATCAGATGAAAGCAAACATGCATCGGTCTGCATTGCTTTGGATTGTTATGGAGCAGAACCCATCATCAGCATGGACGCATGTCCTCTGGAATGGTGGTTGAAGATGAAGGGACATATGAATCTTAAGTGCATGTGGCACGTAATTATCTTGCGACGCTAGCTACAACAGTGCCATGCAAATGCCTGGCATGGACTCCAGGGAGCAAATCAACCTTGATATAATTTAATGGAGTTGCACCCATTTACACCATGATTGGGTGTCTGTGTGTCTGTCTTAGAATTTTACAATAGCAATAGCGAAGTTCCCGGTGGACTTAATGGAGTACTGTGGCACTTCTTGTTTTCTGGGGTAAAAACTCTGCTAGGGATAGGATTTTTTTGTTTTGTTTTTAATTGGGAAAAGAGCGATGTTTGAAAGACATAGATTCTTGACAGTTATTATTTTAAAAAATCACTTCAGAGAAAAGTAACTATTAACATTTTACCACCTTATATGGAAAGCCTTATTTACTGCACTCTATTCAGACCCTGCTCTGAAAACCGAAATAATTTCCTTGTGAGCTTTACTATGGTGCTAATCACTATAGTATCCAAGTGCTTCCCAAGTGTTAATGAATTTATTTTTACAACACCCTTGTGAGGGAGTGGTATTATCCCCATTTTACAGATGGGAATTTGAGGTCAAAAAGTATTCATTAATTTTGGTAAATTTTGGGTGCCCAATCTGTGATGCCAGCTCTGATTTTTCAAAGTAGTTAGAGCTGTACAGCATGTTATAGGTTCATGCCATATGTCTTATTGAGTTCAGTTGCTGAGAGTGCTGAGTATTTCTGCATATCAGACTCCAGGGTCTCAAGTCGGGTACCCAAAAAATGAGGAACACATAATTAGTGACCACCTGTGAAAAGTTTGATTTAAGTGACTTGCCCAGCAGCATACTGGAACTCTGTAGCAGAGGTAGGGATAGAATCCAATCGTCCATAAGACCCTCCTTTTTCCCCCACCAATCATAGACTCATAGACTTTAAGGTCAGAAGGGACCATTATGATCATCTGGTCTGACCTCCCGCATGATGCAGGCCACAAAGCCGTCCCTACCCTTTCCCTTGACTCTGCTGTTGAAGTCCCCAAATCCAGTGGTTTAGAGACTTCAATTAGCAGAGAATCCTCCAGCTAGCGATCCCTGCCCCATGCTGCGGAGGAAGGCGAAAAACCTCCAGGGCCTCTGCCAATCTACCCTGGAGGAAAATTCCTTCCCGACCCCAAATATGGCGATCAGTAAAACCCCGAGCACGTAGGCAAGATTCTCCAGCCTTACCCTCATTAGCCATTATACTATTTACTAGCGATGGCACGCTGTTCCTTTGACTAAAATCATGTTATCCCATTAGACCATTCCCTCCATAAACTTATCTAGCTTAATCTTAAAACCAGACAGGTCTTTCGCCCCCACCGTTTCCCTCGGAAGGCTATTCCAATATTTCACCCCTCTGATGGTCAGAAACCTTCGTCTAATTTCAAGCCTAAACTTCCCCACGGCCAGTTTATATCCATTCGTTCTCGTGTCCACATTAGTACTGAGCTGGAATAATCCCTCTCCCTCCCTGGTATTTATCCCTCTGATATATTTAAAGAGAGCAATCATATCCCCCCTCAGCCTTCATTTGGTCAGGCTAAACAACCCGAGCTCCTCGAGTCTCCTTTCATACGACAGGTTTTTCATTCCTCTGATCATCCTAGTGGCCCTTCTCTGTACCCGTTCCAGTTTGAGTTCATCTTTTTTAAACATGGGAGACCAGAACTGCACACAGTACTCCAAATGAGTCTCACCAGTGCCTTGTACAATGGAAGCAGCACCTCCTTATCCCTACTAGATATACCTCGCCTAATGCATCCCAAGACCGCATTGGCTTTTTTCACCGCCACGTCACATTGTCGACTCATAGTCATCCTGCGGTCTACCAAGACCCCGAGGTCTTTCTCCTCCTCCGTTACTTCTAACCAATGCGTCCCCAGCTTGTAACTAAAATTGTTGTTAGTCATCCCTAAATGCATCACCTTACACTTTTCACTATTAAATTTCATCCTATTTCTGATACTCCAATTCACAAGGTCTTCAAGTCTCCCTGTAGAATATCCCGATCCTCCTCCGAATTGGCAATACCTCCCAGCTTTGTGTCATCCGCAAACTTTATCAGCCCACTCCTACAATTGGTTCCGAGGTCAGTAATAAATAGATTAAATAAAATGGGTCCCAAAACCGAACCTTGAGGAACTCCACTGGTGACCTCCCTCCAACCTGACAGTTCACCCTTCAATACGACCCGCTGCAGTCTCCCCATTAACCAGTTCCTTATCCACCTCTGGATTTTCATATCAATCCCCATCTTTTCCAGTTTAACCAATAATTCCTCGTGCGGTACAGTATCAAACGCTTTACTGAAATCAAGGTATATTAGGTCCACCGCATTTCCCTTATCTAATAAGTCCATTACTTTCTCAAAGAAGGAGATCAGATTGGTTTGGCATGATCTGCCTTTGGTAAAACCATGTTGTAATTTGTCGCGATTGCCATTGACCTCAAGGTCCTCAACTACTTTCTCTTTCAGAATTTTCTCCAGGACCTTGCACACTACAGATGTTAAACTGACAGGCCTGTAGTTACCTGGGTCACTTTTTTTCCCTCTCTTGAAAATAGGAACCACATTAGCTATTCTCCAGTCTAACGGAACAACCCCTGAGTTTACAGATTCATTAAAAATGATCGCTAAGGGGCCTGCTATTTCTCGCGCCAATTCCTTCAATATTCTCGGATGAAGATCATCCGGTCCGCCCGACTTAGTCCCATTAAGGTGTTCAAGTTTGGTTTCTACCTCGGATACGGTAATCCCCCCTCCTGTATCCCCCTCTGTCACGCTGCTAATATTCCTAATCCCTTCATTGGCCTCATTGAACACCGATGCAAAATATTCATTTAGATATTGTGCCAAGCCTAGATTATCCTTAATCTCCTCTCCGCTCTTATTCTACACAGGAGACAGCCATAGTAGTACAAGGGTGTCACTAGTGGTGTCAAAAGTGCTTGTGGAGGTTGCATTTAAAGCATTTAGTGTATTTTGAAATGTGCTGCTGGTCTGGGAGGCATTCCCTATGCTTAAAGTGGGGGCTACCGCAAGAACTGGTGGTACAGTTGGTAGAGATGTTTTGAGTTCGCAAACTGTACCAGTCCACGGGGAGTGAGTACGAACAGAACAAGGTCCTCACAAGCCTACACACTACACCGTAGTGACTGAGGGAACAGTGGGATGTGGTGCAAGCCACACGTTCTTAAAGGAAGAGCTACCATCTAGCATAGTCAGGCTCAGGAGGCATTGTAGAAGCATACGTCAGTTGAACCAGAATATCCAGTATTGGTGGGTAGAGTGTTGTTTGAAATATTGTCACTATGTACCCTTAAAGATGGTGTAAAGTTTAATGGTTTCAGGGTGTGTATGGGGTGGGGGAGGGAATGAGAGACATTTCAAAACATTATCATTTATGTATTTGTTACTGGTGAGTCTTGTAAAGTCATCCATCTCTTATGAAGAGATTTCCAATAACCCAACATCTTTATGGATTCTGTGTAGCTCGGTTATCTATTTTAATACCATTATTGGACTTTTTGTTGCTTCTGGTGTCATTTTTCATTGAGACACAGTTTAAAAAAAAACAACAACCCTGCATACACTCAGGATTCAAGACAGTGTTTCTCCTACTGTGCGGCATGTAAGCGAGGAAAAGGAAAGCTAACATTTTATCTCCGTGAGTAAGTACCAGCCCTTATGCCTTAGAGCTGGGACAGTGCTGATAGTACAACAGAAAAAGCAATTTTTTAGATTGTTGGAGCATTGCAGCTTTACATCATGTAAAAGCAGTTTAAGCCCCAAGATAAGGTTTTTAGTTTGTCTTGATTAAATTATTAAATGCTGAAGACACCCTAAAACGTCTAATTTTGAACTTTAAAAAAGTTCCATATCAGCCAGATGCAGGCTATATTTTAGAGGCTGAGGCTGTATTTCCCCCTAATACCAGCTGGAGCCTAGTGTCTTAATAGAGACAAACTCACTATTAAGATTTCAGAGTGGTAGCCGTGTTAGTCTGTATCAGCAAAAAGAACGAGGAGTCCTTGTGGCACTTGTTAGTCTCTAAGGAGCCACAAGTACTCCTCGTTCTTTTCACTATTAAGATGTGATCCACATTCTGAAGAAGTTTGGGCACCTCCTACTCTAGAACTTACTGAAGCCTTCTTGAGGATTTGTGACACTTCTCTTTCTTCCGTGCCCCAAATTCTTTAGGTTTTGTATTCCATAATCCAAATCTTTCATTCTACTTAATTTGGAGGAATTTTTATTACTATTTTTTTTATAAATAATTTCATGATCTTGCTATTATATACATTTACCTGAAGAAATAAAAGGTAGTAATTTTATGTTGGACTGTGTTCTGAGCAATGCTTTTGTGGGGCAGGAGAGTTGGACTAATCAGTGCTGCTGAGTAATCATAGCACGATACCATCAGCATTTAATATTTTCCTTGTCCAAAATTCAGCTATATATTTATCTCTCAAAAACACCCTGGTCTTTTGTGAAATTGTGTAAGCTTAATTTCAAGTCCATTACTGACCATTCTCTCTGTTTGATGTGAGATATTCTTGAAATGGCTGGCATCCTAGAATGTAGAGATGGAAGTGAAAGATCTGTTAAATTTGCTGTTACATATAGTCTCTGTCTTTGATACTGTCTCAAGAGATTGCACTGATCTCTTCTTTTCACTCAACAGTCTGTATCTTCTTTGTGGTTTTGATGGGAGATTCCTTTAAGGCATTTGTACTGACAGGGTTATGGTTTATGTGTGTTAGAGAATTTAACAGACATTAGGAAAGGAAGTAGCTATTGCTTTGCACTTTTGAGCTGAATTCATATTGTTTAGGCTTCTTTGTAAATTACCAAGAAATAAGTTATACCAGCAGTTTAATTAGCAGCAAGGTAAATTAAGAAATATGTGTTGCACTTCAGTGCTATCTTTATAAAAGCCCAAGTCTGTACATAAGAAGGAAATTACAGCTAGGAGAGCTGTAATTCACTGAATGAGGCCCTTAGTGAACGGAGAGTCTGATCAGGTATTTGATTAGTATATTACAAAGGAAGAGAACGGGTACATTTTCAAAGAGTTATTTCTAATGCTTTTTAAACTTGCTTTGTAGATTTTGGCCATTGCTTATTCTCCTCTGAGGTCAAGGGTGTTGAAAAGTGAGCTAAAGCATTTTTTTCAACAGCTCTTTACTGTACATTGTTGCTGAGCCAGGGAAGACTTAGTTTTCCTTTTGAAGAAACTCCAAGAAGGTTTACTTCTTCAAAAAAAAACCAAAAATGCAAACCAAAAGACGAGAGACGCTTTTATTCAGTATTTTGCTACTGGCTGCCTACCAAGAGATCTTTTCAGGTGCTTAAAACATGAGTAGCTAATGTTGCTTGACTTAAAAATAAATACAAATATCAATGATTCTGCATTAGGAAAAAGTAAAAGTATCCTTTTTTGTCAAAAGTAATTGTTCTGGGATTTGGTTTTAGAGTCGACGGAAGTAACCCCTCTGGAGCACAGCTATCTGGTTTTTCCATTTTAGATATCCTGGATATGGGCCATAGGCTCTTAAAAGCAGACTTTCTTTTTCTATTAATATTAAGGGTATTTTTAAAACAAATTCGGAACACCTGAAAATTGCTTTACGCATAACTAAAAGGAAGACAAAAACTGAGAAAATATTCTTTTAAATCACATGCACCTTTTGACATAGGATTTAGCCATTTTCAGAATTGGTCTGTCTATCATACAGTCAGTTTATGTTGCCTGGTTAAACTTTTACCCCCTGTTGCTGCATAAACTAGTACTAGAATTTGGCCTACATAATGAATGATATTTCAGTATTTCTAGCAAGGCTGATACCTGAAAATACTGAAAAATTGCACAAGAAAGCCTGATTTTGTGACATTTTCAGGGCCAAGAGATTGGGAACATTTCAGAGTGAGAACAGAAGGTGGCAAGGGATCAAATTCAGCCCTTGACATGAGTGGGTGCACCTCCATTGAGATCAGTGAAATCACCCTGAATTATGCACGGGCTGAATTTGGCCCAAGGAGAGGGATGGGAGACAGAGAAGTAGGAAGTAGGCTGATCGGGAAAGGAAAAAAGCAGAGTAAGGGGAAAACTGAAAGGGAAACAAAGGGATATAAACAAACAGAACTAGAATCCTATTTTGGAATTTCAATGTCAGAGACATATGGTTCCAAAATATTGTATATCTTTTCCCCAAGCCTTTTCTTCCTATGAGTGATGTGCTGGATGAAGGGTTTTTTGGGAAACTTCTTAAAAATTGTCGAACAAAACTGCGGTATTGACTGGGATGATTTCTCTGCATGTGGAATTTTATATGGCTCTGGGTGCTACGAAATCATTACCCAGGATGGAATATTTCTGAAGAGCAGCCTCTTGCTGATGCTAGATTTTTTCCAACTGACAAATATTTTTTTTTAAAAATCCCCATGGGAAACACCCACACCCACCCACCCACCCACCCACCCACCCTAGTTGAGCACAGGCTGTATTATCGGTATAGCTTGTTCAGGATAGGAACAAAGTATAAGTATTTCCAATAATTGCACAAAATATAAATTTGTTTCCCGGTGGTGTTGCATCCTCCTTACTTAAACCACTCTTTACGTGGAGAAACAAATGAATATATTCCCCATCATCACATTGTCTCTCCACTCTGCAACAATATAGCTAATTCACATGATTGTCTCAGCGTAAGGAATTGGGGAGTATTTATGAGTTAGAGCTTTGTTAAAATACTGACAACACACTGCTGTAGTCCACATCTCGCAGGCGCCAGGGAGTTGGGGTGTGGAGAATTTTGGAGTGAGATAGTCCTCTCAGAGAGGCTGCCAGGTGTACTGGGCCTTGCAACCAGATCCTGAAAATCAAGATCGTGATACTGTGGGTTGCTGTAAGGAAAGGGGAAGCCAGTGGTCTTTTGGGGGAAGGAATATGAAAAGCCCAGCAGCTGCTCGAGTCTCACCCTTAGGTTGAAAACATAGACCTATTGAAGTTGATGGGAGTTTTGCCATTGACCGCAGTAGGGCCAGGATTGCATCTTACTAGTCCTTTGCTCGTAGCTAGCAGAGAAGCACTTTTCACCTTTATTTTTATTTGAAAAGTTTTTTTAAGAGCATTTAAAAAAAAAAAAGTATATATCAGCAGCAGCACAAAGTATGCGTTGTTAAAGTCATAGCCAACCCAGTCTCTGGAAATTCAATATTGAGGAGGTTTAAAATCAAAAAGTTTTGTTAATAGTTCAGCAGAGAAGTGTGATCTCTCTATTTGTTTATTAATTAATAAGCTTTACAGTACACCCATCATTGTTATAGCAAGGGGTATAATACAAAGATCATCAGCTATCATTAACTTATAAGTCAAACCTGCACTGGTTTCTACCACCTAAATCCTCTGACTTACTTTTTGTCTTCCCCTCAGCTCCATGGCTGAAGGGACAGATTTTCAAAAAGACCAAATGTTCGTAGATTCTGAGGCCAGAAGGGACCATTGTGATCATCTAATCTGACCTCCTGTATAGCACAGGCCATAGAACTTCCCCCAAATAATTCCTAGAACAGATCTTTTAGAAACCATCTCATATTGATTTTAAAATGGCTAGTGATGATGAATCCACCACAACTCTTGATAAATTGTTCCAATAGTTAATTACCATTTCTGTTAAAAATTTGCACCTTATTTCCAGTCTGAATTTGTCTAGATTCAGCTTCCAGTCATTGGCTTGTGTTATATCTTTCTCTATTTATAGACTGTACCACAGGAGCCACAGTTTAAATATTTTTGCCCCACGCTCTCCTTATCTTGTTACAGAAATGATCACTGAAGTAACACAGAGTGTTCCACAGATTTCCAGTGAATTCTGATTTAAAAGTTTTCAAAAATAGGGAGAAAGGTTGTCATGGAAATAGACAGATCTCGTTAATAACAGTATTACTGTCGGGTGCCAGACTAATGTATTCCTGGGGGAATAGCAAGTTGGGCTATTTACATCTGTGGTACAGGCTTGATCTAGCTCTTTATAGAGACTCATATTCATTGACTGGATGTCTTTGAAGTTGTTTAGATTTCTCCCATTGGGTGTAATAGCTGATAGTAGCTATTTTAAAGTGCTAATTGAATAGTGATAGTTTTACTGATCTCTCCTTTTTGAAATAAAGAAATCCAAATGAGAAGCTGCAGAGTGTGTTGTGGAGGCATGTGGCAGAATGTGACAATGGGTTGATATATAAACAATAAGGAATAATATACTATGCATGATGTTTCATTTCAGAATAGCTTGGAACAGTAATGCAAATGAGTGCATTAATCTCATTAACTATTTAGAAATGAAAGATCATGTACAATAACTTATTATTTATTGCTCTTCTAACATCTTTTCCATAAGATTTGTCATTAAAATTAAAATATAGACATTTAACAGCTAGTTTAAAAGAGTCTATGACTTTACTGTTAGGTTCTAGTACATTTTTCACTGAAGATTCCAACAAACCTGTTGCCATTCTGCTATCTTATTGTGATTGGTTAGTAGAATATTTAGTTTGTAATGGTTCCAAGGATCATTTAAAAGACATCACAGAGGTAGGGTTCAAAAACAGTAAATTGAGGGACATTGGTAACCCAATCAATCACTGAAATCTAAAAAAGGCAGTAGGCACAAATCATCCCTGGTGGACAGTAGCTCCATTGAAACCAATATGCGACAGTTGCCTATGTCTTGGGTATAAATAAAGTAGTAGGATTGCAATTTTATTTCTTCAGTAAATAAATGTATTCTAGGCCTTGTGGAAGGATCATGCTTTTCACAGCAGTAAAATCAGAGTTGGGTATCTAGGCATTTTCATAGCTAACCATGCCTAAACATGCCTTTTGTGTGCCATAGATTTTTATTACTAGTAAGACAAGTAACATTATTCATTGTTCCAGAATGGAATCTGTTACCAATTTGTTACCAACTAGGGTTTAGTAAATTTGAATTTATTTTGTAATTAGAGAGACCTCAGGATAAGTCATCTTGATTGGATTTATTAAGATAATTAGTTAATTAGACAGTGCATAACAGAAAAAGAGAGCTATCACCACAGTCTGTGAGAATCCGTTCCTGCAGCCTGTAGACAAGACAGTTAGCTGTCCACATAGGAAGTTTTTGCCTTTTCATTGTTTATACTAATTAGGTCGTTAACCTTTATTTGTGTATAATTAAACAGTGCAAAGCAATATTATGCATGTTATAAATAGTATATTCCTCTTCTATAGCTATTCCATTGACTCCTTTTATTATGGACTATAAAACCTTTTTTGTTGTTTGTTCATGATGAAAATATCCAATATGTATTTTTATATGTTCCTTCTCAGCCTTGTTCTACATGGATATTTCTGAACCACATAAACCCAAAGTATAGCCAATAAGCCCATCTAAACTCTACAATTTGCTATTACTAAAAACTCCAAATTACTGTTTCTTGCCTTGCCATTGGATCTTGACCTCTATCCTGACAGGATGCAGTTACATCTATTAACAGGGAAATATACACCATGATACATTTACTTTGACTCAGCCAAATTTAGCTATATTTCAGTGAGAAAGATTGAAGGCAACGGATATATGCATATATTATATATTATTGTTCAGGTACTGAGATAGTAGTTGAACCGCTTGTTGGTCCAGACTCTGTGTGGGGCATCTTAAAGGAATGGAGGTGGTCACAATCTTCTCTGGTATTGTATGGGCGGTTCAGGAGTTGGAAGAACCCTTACAATTAAGATGACTGATCTATAAGCTGTCTAGGTGTCATGGATTGGTCAACTGTCTGCTATAAGCCTGGCTAAGGTTACATTATACCATTCTATATCTATAATGGTAATAGCTAAAACAAGGATTCTAACAATATATACAAAAAATTTAACACTTCTCCTTGGGTGGACAAAGGAAAATAATATACAAAATAAAACAGAACTTTGTCAAGTTTGTTTAACCACTTTGAGGATAATAAATGTTTGATATTTGCTTATTCTTATGAGATAAAGGTAAAACAGCTTTTGCAATTTTTTAAAATGAGCTTTAACATCTTACAACATACGTTATTAAACATTATGTATTGTTGTTTTTTAATCATTCTGGCTACAACATAATTATAGCTTTATTAGAATGTAGCTATATTTTAATATAGCTTATTAACATTGCTTTATATTAGGCCTGTCAAGTGATGAAAAAAAATTAATCGTGATTAATCGTGTGATTAATCATTCTGTTAAGCAATGATAGAATACCATTTATTTTAAATATTTTGGATGTTTATTACATTTTCAAATATATTAATTTCAATTACAACACAGAATACAAAGTGTACAGTGCTCACTTTATATTTATTTTTTATATTTGCACTGTAAAAAAACAAAAAACATGTATTTTTCAATTCACCTCATACAAGTACTGTAGTGCAATCTCTTTATCAGTTGAACTTACAAATATAGAATTATGTAAAAAAAAAAACTGCATTCAAAAATAAAACAATATAAAACTTTAGAGCTTACAGGTCCACTCAGTCCTACTTCTTGGTCAGCCAATCACTCAGACAAACAAGGTTGGTTACAATTTGCAGGAGATAATGCTGCCTGCTTCTTGTTTACAATGTCACCTGAAAGTGGAAACAGGCGTTCACATGGCACTGTTGTAGCTGATGTTGCAAGATATTTACATGTTAGATGCCCTAAAGATTCATATGTCCCTTCATGCTTCAACCTCCATTCCAGAGGACACACGTCCGTGCTGATGACAGATTCTGCTCCGTAACAATCCAAAGCAGTGCGGACTGACGTATGTTCATTTTCATCATCTGAGCCAGATACCACCAGCAGAAGGTTGATTTTCTTTTTTGGTGGTCGGGTTCTGTAGTTTCTGCATCAGAATGTTGCTCTTTTAAGACTTCTAAAAGCATGCTCCACACCTCATCCCTCTCAGATTTTGGATGGCACTTCAGATTCTTAAACCTTTGGTTGAGTGCCGTAGCTATTTTTAGAAATCTCACATCGGTACCCTCTTTGCATTTTGTCAAATCTGCTGTGAAAGTGTCCTTAAAACAAACATGTGCTGGGTCATCATCTGAGACTGCTATAACCTGTAACATATGCAGAATGCATGTAAAACAGAGCAGGAGACATATAATTCTGCCCCCAAGGGGTACAGTCATAAATTTAATTGATGCATTATTTTTTTATTGAGCACCATCAGCATGGAAGCATGTCCTCGGGAATGGTGGCTGAAGCATGAAGGGGCATACGAATGTTTAGCATATCTGGCATGTAAATACCTAGCAATGCCTGCTACAAAAGTGCCATGCGAATGCCTGTTCTCATTTTCAGGTGATGTAAATAAGAAGCAGGCAGCAGTATCTCCCGTCAGTGTAAACAAACTTGTTTGTCTTAGCGATTGGCAGAATAAGAAGTAGGACTGAGTGAACTTGTAGTCTTTAAAGTTTTACTATGTTTTGTTTTTAAGTGCAGTTATGTAACCAAAAAAAATCTGCATTTGTAAGTTACACTTTCACCATAAAGAGATTGTACTTCAGTACTTGTATGAGGTGAATTGAAAAAATACTATTTCTTTTGTTTATCATTTTTACAGTACATATATTTGTAATAAAAAACAATCATCTAAAGTGAGCACTGTGCACTTTGTATTCTGTGTTGTAATTGAAATCAATATTGAAAATGTAGAAAAACATCGAAAATATTTAATAAATTTCAATTGGTATTCTATTGTTATCAGTGCGATTAAAGCTGCAATTAATTTTTTTAATCATGATTAATTTTTTGTGTTCATTGCATGTGTTAATTGCGATTAATTGACAGCCCTACTTAAAATATCACTATATGTAACAATGAGAAAAAACCCTCCATACTTTATATATTAGTTCATGGCTAGTAAAAAGGGGATAAAAGTTTTAGTAGTTATGCCAGGACTAAAAGCAGTTAGCATTTTGTTGCTCTGCATGATATTTTAAACAAGTTAAGAAAAGTTAAAAGTTCCTTTAACTTTGGAATTCCTGAAGAGTTAAAATCATTAACTTTATTGAACTCATCCGATAGCAGTAATGACCAATGAGGCAGATGGGCATTGGAAACCTGTCTATACTTTAACAGGGTGATACTTAGGGAAAAAAACTATTTAAATTAATAACTGAGTGTGACGGGTTCGATCACAGAAACCCCCTTGGGAGCTGCCACCCGATGTGTAAAGACTACCCCTGCTTCTGTTTTCCCTGCCAGTTTAGGACTCCAGCACCCTGTCTTGCTGAGCCAGACACTCCCCTCTGGCTCCAGACACAGACCCAGGGTCTGAATCACTTGTCCCAAAGCTGCAAGTTTATCTGAAAACAGCTCACAGTAGTGTGCTTGTTTTTAGCACTCAGATGCCCAACTCCCAATGGGGTCTAAACCCAAATAAATCCGTTTTACCCTGTATAAATCTTATGCAGAGTAAACTCATAAATTGTTCGCCCTCTATAACACTGATCAAGAGAGATGCACAATTGTTTGCTCCCCCAGGTATTAATACATACTCTGAGTAAATTACTAAATAAAAAGTGATTTTATTAAATACAGACAGTAGGATTTAAGTGGTTCCAAGTAGTAACAGACAGAACAAAGTAAGTCACCAAGCAAAATAAAATAAAATGCGCAAATCTATAAATAATCAAACTAAATACAGATAAGTTCCTCACCAGTTCCAGAACACTCCCTTTTACAGGCTAATCTCCTTTTAGCCTGGGTCCAGCAATCACTCACACCCCCTGTAGTTACTGTCCTTTGTTTCAGTCTCCTTCAAGTATCCTGGGAGGGGTGGAAAGGCTCCTTCGTTAGCCAGCTGAAGACAAAATGGAGGGGTCTCCCACGGGTTTAAATAGACTCTCTTGTGGGTAGAGACCCCCCTTCTCCCTCCTATGCAAAGACCAGCTCCAAGATGGAGTTCTGGAGTCACCTGGGCAAGTCACATGCCCCTGCATGACTCAGTCTTTACAGGCCGAAGCCATTGTCCACATGGTATCTTGCATGTCTCCAGGAAGACTTCTTATGTGGATTGGAGCATTCCAAGATGCATTGTTCCCCAAGTGTTTCCTGATCAGGTACTTAACCTGGCAAATTCCTCTCTAAAGAAGCTGACCAAATGCCTCACAAAGCTTACTTAGAAACCAAGCAAGCATACAGCCCATATTCTTAACCTCAAGTAGAAAATGATATATATGTACAAATAGGATGAATAGATATAGTAGACCATAACCTTTACGGAGATATGTTACATGGTACAGGCAGCACAAAAAATATTCCAGTTATATCATACATACATTTATAAACACCCCCCCATGAAGCCTTATGGGGTACGCTGTCACACTTAGTTTTAGCTGGATTGCACTTCAGTTCTGCTTGTTGGAATAATGGAGTAATTCTGTCGAAGCCAAAGGTGTTTTCCTTGAGTGACTGTAGCAAGGCAAAAATTGTCAACCTATTGGAGGGGAAAAAAGCAAATGATTTTTAAAATAATAACGACACACACTTTATTTGTCCTTTACGTGAGGAAGAAAGGAATGGAATTACAACAGTTTCTAGCGCTAGGGGTTTTCTTCACATCGGATAAAAATATCCACTCCTCTCCTATGTCTATTAAGAAATCAAGATAATAACCTACGTAACCCATAAGCAAGCAGCAAAACATTCTAGACGTATGCTTAATACTTTCGTTTACCTAAGGGCTTTCCTTTTGCTCTTTCTCCTACTCTTTCCCCAACCCACCCCCCGCCACCATCCTTTGCAGGTCAGAAGGGTTATGTGAGCAGGGTTTTGGATTACTCTGTGTTCATTTACTAATTCACTTTTGACATTTACATCAGATATAGCCTTGTTCAAACAGATGTTGAACTCTGTAGAAGCACTGATGTACCCAAAGAGGCACCTATTTCAAATGCATGGTTTAGCTGCTAAACAAAAAAGCCAATTGACATTAGTTATTTGTGTTCGGCTTCTCTTGTTAGCATGACTTTCCCAAAGGTTCATGAGGAAGTCTGGCTCATAGACAAGCTATAGGCCTTATAAAAGTCTGCTTCATAGGTCAACAGATCACATACAAGCAGTTTAGATTTTCATGGTTTTTACAGATTTAGTCCATGATTTTGCAGTTCTTGCTCAGGCAGAACTCCCATTCAGTTTAAAAGGAGTTTTACCTAAATAAGAAATGAATTGGATCCTTATGACATACAAATGATATGTACTTTTTAAAATTGATCTTTATTATTTATTTAAATTTCAGTAGTGCCTAGATGCACCAACCAATATCAGGCCGCATTGTGCTAGGCGCTGAACGAATACAGAGTGTAAGAGACTGTTCATGCTTTGGCGATCTTACAATCTAAAGAGAGGATGGACAAAGAATGAGAGGAAGAGAAAATAATAGTATCCCCATTTTACAGGCGCAGAGATTTATTGACTTGCCCAAAGCCACAGAGGGAATTGATCAGCTCCCGTGGGAATGTGGTCAAGCTGTTAACCTCTTGTGTGTCCTCAGAAGTCTGGACGTACCATTTTTACAAAGGGGAAAAACTCCAATCAGTATTGGATGATGCTGTATTGAACTGTTGGAGGTACAGGGTCATGCCATGAAGCAGGTTAGTTTTTAAAATATCTGAAGTATTCCTAGGCCTTTATATACCTCTGTTTTTAGAACTACTCTTGTATTCCAATTGGCTTTGAAAATCAGTTCAAATTTAATTACAACACATGCACAGATCCAGTAGCAGGGAAAAATATGTAGTTTATGCTCTCTTGAATTTTATACTGTAGTTTCTAGTGGAAACTGCAGGTGCTCAGCACTGTTCAGGATGTGGACCCCAATGCCTGTCTTTTTTGCGTGAAATAATTTATCTTCTGTATATTTTTTTTGGAAATTGTTCACTGAGATGAGTGCCAAGAGAAATCTGGGGGGATCTGACAACCACCTGTCATTTTTTCTCTCTGTTCAGTGAAGTTTTTCCCAGCTGTAGATTTGCTGCTACGCCAGCTCCACACCAAAAGGTTGGCATTTTAATCCTTGAATACTAAATTCTGTTCTGAGTATCTGTGCAAGCCTGTGTTTGATGTTAGTGTTGTGAGATTTGTCTCCCAATCAGTCACACACTGCAAAGGTTACCAGTATATCACCAGTCAAGGTGATAGAATTTGGGGGACTGGGGGAGGGGGGACATTTGGCCAAGATAAAATGATACTGCGGTAGCATGTAGTATTGTATGGTATTTATGTTTCATCAGTGAAACCCTTTACCGTTTAGATTCATTTATTAATCAGCTGGCATGGATACTGGAAAAAGGAAAGCAGCTGACAACCTCCCCATTACCTGAAACCGAATATTTTACCTTCCCATCACACTCTCACTCCAATGTTCACTGGCACAGAAGGTGACAATTCCTGTGTTACTCTGACATTTGGGTTTTATGCAGTGTTATTGTAGCTGTGTCAGTCCCAGGATATTAGACAGATAGGATATTAGGCATGAGGTAATATCTTTCATTGGAACAACTTGTTAGTGAGAGGGACAAGCTTTCCAGCTTACAGAGCTCTTCTTCAGGTTCTGTCTCTCTCACCAACAGAAGTTGGTCCAATCAAAGATATTACCTCACCCACCTTATCTGGGTTTTATGTATAGCAATAGAGGGCCTGATCCAAAGCCCACTGAGGTCAATGGAAATCTTTCCATCAACTTCATTGAGCATTGGAACAGGCCAATATAGTGGTATCAGCTTTACTATTAAGATTGGGTATATCCTAATTTTTCTCTTTTTCTTTCCATGTGGGTTTGTTTGCATTGACATCTGAGCTTGCCCTCTGTCCAAAGGAGAGTCCAGACACAACTCTTAGCTATTTCTTTGGCCTTGTCTACACTACAGGTTTTTTTGTGGCATAGTTATGTTGATCAGGAATGGGAAGCAGTGATAACCCTAAATGACATAGCTGTGTCAGCAGAAGCCCTTATTATAGATGCAGTGGCACTGTCAAGACTGCTTGTGATGGCGCAGTTGTTTTTATTTAGGGTGTGTCTGTGTTGAATACGTTAAACTGGCTGAAGTGCAGCATTCCAATCTGACACCTCCCTCTAATATTCACAATAACTGCCCCTCTCTTGACTTCAGTTAGGCAGCTACTGTTAGGGATTACTTTCTTTGAAAGGTGAGTAAACAAACAACATTATCCAAGAATGGACACTTGTACCATTCAGGTAAAAAAAGGAGGCAGGTAAAGCTCTGTGAAAATCCATAACTTTACTCAATCTGATGAACAAGAATCCAGATGTGTCTTCTGAATCTGGGTCTCCTGTGCATGGTCAGTGCTCATTTCCATTCTGATCAGTAACATGCTGAATACATTTGAGTCTGTAGTGTTTAATGTTTTTGCTGCCAGCTTGCCATTTGTTGACACAGCCATTGGATCAGATTTGCTAATACACTCCCTAAGTCTGCAGGTCCTAAAAATAAACATTTTACACAGGTGGAAGCTTTGGCTGGGATTGTTGTTTGGCTTGACTTGCCAAATTCTTGGGTCTCTTCTGAGAAATGTAAATCAAGTCAGAAGTATTTGGCAAAGTGGGTCAGCACCTGATTCAAATTCAGAAGCCTGAGTAGCTGTGTTGGGTATTTTGGCATAGAATTGCATTGCCTCTCTTAACTTGATGTGCCACATTGTTTGTTTTTTAGAGGTTTGTCATATCCCTAGGAAGTACTGTACTGTCTAGGCTTCTTCTAAGCAATTTTTGCAGTAATTACATCATGTCATTCTAAATCATTGATTGGTAATCATTCTACTTAAGCATTTATACCACACTCATCACCATGGTATTTTTGTTGCCTGGCTGACACTGTGGTATTAACGGAAGAATTGTCTTACACAGCTGGCATCTCCGGGGATTGGAGAATCCACTAAGTTAGAACTGAAAAAGATCTATCAGATCATCTAATCTATCTCCCTGCCAATGCAGGATAGCCCCTTACAATGTTTCAGTACAGATGACACCACTCATAACATTACCGGTTCCCACAAAAGTAGCATGCTCGCTTATCAATGTCCTTATTGATTTAGTTGCCACATTCTTAGTCTCGGTCTACACTGAAAAGTTAAGTCAACATAGCTACACCAGTAAAAAAAAACCAAAGCCCCATCCAATATTGCTATGTCAACCTAACTCCCAGTGTAGAAGCAGCTGGGCTGTCGATGTAGCTTCTGTAACTCAGGGAGGTAGTATTCCAACACCGATGGAAAACCCCTTCTGTCAGTATAGGTTGATCTACATAATGGGGTTATGCTGGCATAGCTACAGTGATGTAGCTATCCCAATATAGTCTCCATAGCATATGGACAGAGAAGCCATACAAGGTCTGAAAGCTGAGGATCAAAATAAACAGAAAGTGACAATGCAAACCACAGAAAAATATGCAGATGAAGGGGGACAGTGTTACCTGGCTGGGAGGGGATTGATGAGGCTTTAGTACCGAGGAACAGAGAGTTTAAAAGGGGACATAACTTTTAATTTCTTAACCCTATTCCCAAACAAACAACTTCCCATCCATAGGCATACTGGATTTTTGTAACCCCAGAGAGTTGGCGCAGTCCCGTGTTCTTTATAGTGTCCTTTTCTGTATTATTGAAAGCAGCAGAAGAGTTTTGCAGTTTCAGTAAAAAGCATGAAGCAGAATTAGCAGGTCAATATCCAAGATAAGCCTCTCACTTACAGTGACAGCATCCAATATAGATAAGAGGTGATTGAAAATGTTCATGAGATTTCTCTTATGTGCTCTAAAGTGAATGAGGGCATACAGAGACTTTGTTTCCTTCAGCATTGAGAATTCAACATATTCAATTACAATTTTAAAAAAATTCTCAAAGAAACCCTATTTTGTTTTTTCACTATAAAATGAAGTTAAGCTATTCACTCTAAGAGGCTGTCTGGAACAAACTGGATGTGGGCAGTAGGATTTAATTTGTCTGTATTTGTGAAATGGCATCTTCATTGTGAAATCTAATAGCCGGTTGAGTTGTAGGAAAATTGTATTTACCATTATAAATACTCATCACTATAACTTCTTAAATTATGGTTTTATTTGAAGAGTTTTCTCCCTTTACTACTGGACAACACATTGAATTTCATTGTTCAATAATCCAGTCCAGCTGTGCCAGCTGTTAAATATTCAAGCATACACTCTGTGTTTTTCTTAACAATTCATTTGTATTTAGTTACCTTCCTCCATTACAGATTAGATACTGAATAACCAGGAGTTGGAATAAAAGATGGTAATTTTAGATGCTTCTGTGTGTACTTGGCTGAACAAGTTTCTTCTTCCTCCGAGGTTGTTCTCTTAGGTATTTTGTCCATAATTATCCTATTACCGGCTAACTTCTAGAAACTAAACCAGATTCTTTTTAGACATAAATATTCATCAGAACCTTTGACTACTAGCTTGTTACTTACGAATTCCTTTTGCTATCCTGATTTGTTTTGTTTGTAATAGGGTTTGCAAAAATTGTCTTGTTTATTAAACTCGGATACTATTGAGGAGTGGATGGATTTAAATCTTGCATTGAAAATCAGCTATTGATTTTTAAAAGCTTGGATGCTGTAGTTCATTTCTTTTCCCAGGCACATCACATCCTGTTCTAAGTTATTTTTTCCAGTGGTAGTACAACAGATTTATAGACTAGTTTTGTTGTTTCTTTCAGTTTCACAGCAAGATCATTTTCTGTAATGTGAGCGTGGTTTGGTTTACTCTTGTGCTCTATCTTCTTTTCAGTCCTGTTTTGGTGGCCCTGAGTGATAATGTCATTCTTTGCTTGATGTTAAGAGAGCTCAGAAAAGGTCTCTTCATGTAAAACAAAATCAAATCAGCCTAGTCTAAAAACCTTTTGGGATTGTATTGAGGTTTGATTAGTATTGGTCAGAACCACTTTCTGTAACCTCTAATCTAAGAATTCCAAAGAAGTTTCAACATCCCTGTTGTGTTAGAGTATATATTGTCTAGCATACCAAATTTTATAAGTAAAATTTCCTTTGTGGAGTCATAATGACTTTAGTCCTAGTATTTGAGTGATTCAGCAAAAGGATATTTCTGGCTTTAAGTTGTTTTTTAACTATTTCCACAGCTTTTCTGTTGTTTTACATGTGGCTACTTAACTTAGGCCTTTCATAACTTCTTTCAATCTGTAAAATGTCTTTTTTGTTTTTGTTTTTAAAAAGTGAACTGTACTCTTTTATTCCTGACCAAAATAATAAGATTTCCTTTCAGGGGACAGCAAGTTCACCCAAAAGAGGCTAAGTAGGTGAATTTTACAGACTAGCTTCTGGTGTTTTGCAATCAAAGTGCTCTGTAGTGACTCTAGAAGTGAAGAAGGGGAGGCAGGACTCCATTCCCCAGAGGCATCCATTTTGCGTGCACACAGGGAGGCAGAATTCCAATGCTGAGGATGTGCACATGTGTCATCGCAACCCTTGAAGAGTGTCTACGCCACTATCACGCTTCTTTGTCCTTGTGTTCCAAGCATGCAAGGACCAGAATCGTGGCTACCCCCCATTCAGGTGTGTAAGCAGAGACGCTTCTTTGTGTTATCTTTCCCCTGCGTGCGCCTTTCCACCCCAGCCCCTCCGCACTTTCTGACCTCCACAGGCCCACCATAATCAAGCTCAATATTTGCTCTGATCTGACATGTACATTATTATGTTAAGTCTTGAAGCAAAATCCTGCCTCTTACCCCCTCAGGCATACAGGTGAGGAGGGCCTTAAAAGCAATGAAATCATCATAATGCACAGGGGGACTCTGCATCCCTGTGGTGTATGGAAGAGAGCTTCACAGCAGTGTGAATGGGAGAAATGGGCACAAGAAGACATGCTGATGAGTCCACAGCTACATGTTTTCACTGGCCAAATTCCCATGAATAGTGCAGCTGCAGCCACTAAAGCTCTGGGAAGCAATTATACCAGTGCTCTTTGGTCCTGAAGTTGGGTACAGCCTCCCTTGCTCAGGGCTGTGCCTATCATTATCTAATCCTTAATTACATCAGCAAAAGATAAAAGCTTCTAGCAAAAATTTACTTTAGCAATAATTTGAGGGTTTTTTGAAACCAAAGAAAAATCATCCAGAATGTCAAGCGATTTATATCACTTTTAAATCAGGACTTTAGAATTCTCACCAAATTAGCAGTCTCAAGGCTGCTTCTCTCACATCAGAGGGTTCATAAGAAGAAATACTAGGTACCATTCATAGAATAATTACATTAATAGAGGGTTTCATGCAGTGAGAATGAAGAAATAGTGACCAATTAAGGCGTAGTGCTTAACAGGGTAGAGTGGGAAATTCATATTGCAATATTCCAAGGAAAAACTGGATTCAGGTCACATGTCAATATGTGGAAAAATACCATTTACAATATGCATATAGATAATGTGAGAATTCACACAATCAAATGCATCTCTCTTGTCAGCTGAAAAGGAGAATTGGAAAAGAATGTTCCCTGCCCTCATTCTTCTTTAGAATCTTTCTTGAACCATTTGCTCAAATGGTTGTCAGCACCAAGAATTCCCATTGATATTTAACAGTGGTTCAAACTGCACTTGTGACACTGGAAACCCTAGTGGAGACAGCTCCCTGCCTTCAGAGGCCATTTGAAATACCATGTTGATTAGTTGATTTATGTGGTATTGAAAATAGTTGCTTCCCCATTTTGTTAACACCAGTGCAGCTGAATTAAATAGTACTGGCACAGCCACATTTATTATTTAATTCATTTTTATGGAGTCACAAACAAGGCTCTCCAGAAATACAGTATCAGCATCATATACTAAGACAGGGTTATTCGTGCCATATTTACAGCATTACCACTGGGCCACCATATTTCAGAGTGCTATTGATTATTTAATGAAAAACAGAACTAACCCAAGTAGATACAGGTAAGGGGAAGGACAAATGGATATATAGATTGAACAAAAAGGTGGAAAAATAGGTAACGCCCTCACTTGCCCCGCCCCCAAATGGTAGAATGGCTTCCAGTATAGATGGCCCCAAAATTCTGGATCTGAATACCTCTTAATTTCAGTGAAGTGAAACTGTGCAGCTGGCCACTAACTCAATAATGAGCCTAATCAGAACCTCAGATCCCAGCACCTCTGAACTTGTAGAATTTCAGATCCAGTCCCTAGTGATGCCCATCAGGTAAGCCCCAAATTCTTGTTATTGTCCTTTAAAGTCTACAAAGTAAATGGAAAGTAGAATGATTTTAAAAATAGAAGATTTCTTTACAGAGAAGATGTTTGACATGTAAAATCCAATAAATCTTATTTATCCCTTGTGTTAATTCCATTGAGCTTATTGAAGTTACACCAAAGGTGTATTTAGCCCTTTGTGCACTCCCAAATACAACCTTCTATCAATATTTGGAAATTAGACATTAGATTTGCTCCACATATGCCGGTATAAATAAATCACTTATAGTCACAACTATATATGGAAGAAATGAGCAGAAAACTTACCTCCCAAGAAGGTATGGTGGAAGCAAAATTAGGAGTAATGCTTATTGAAGAGGAGGAGTTGGAGGGTACTTGTGCAATACTACAAGTAATTTACAACACTGAGGCCTGATTCTGCCATCCTAACTTATGTTTAGTTGCACCTTTCTTACGCAAGTCAGCTCATGGGAATAATTACATAGCCTCCAACATGACTGTAGGTGGCAGAATTAGGTCCTCCTGTGATCGTTCTAATACTACAGTAAAACCAAAGTAGGACTATGCTAACAATACAAGCCATTTTTAGAAATGTTTTGCTGAGGACAATAATGTCATACATATAGATCCCACTTAAACATCACTTAAGTATATGTTTTAGTGTATTGCTGAACTGGGGCCAAAAGTGGAACTATAGGAGAATGCCAAATTTCTGGACATTTATTATGCAAACAGCAAATGTTAAATGGAAAGATGACCTCCTATTAGATCAGAAATTTGCTGTATTAACAACATTACTGGAAGTTTGGGTAATTACCTCACAAACTAGGAAACATCTGAATGTATTCAATCCTGTGTCCAAACGTGCACTATGTGAATATGTATTTGGAACAATGAACATCAAAAGAATCGCTATAAAAGAATGGCAACCAAGGCAAAAAGTCGGTGTGTGA
This sequence comes from Trachemys scripta elegans, assembly GCF_013100865.1. Taxonomy (NCBI): domain Eukaryota; kingdom Metazoa; phylum Chordata; order Testudines; family Emydidae; genus Trachemys; species Trachemys scripta. Next base: position 68,441,010 of record NC_048299.1, read on the forward strand.
ACAAGCCAAAACTCTACACCTTGCTTGGGGGTGGGAACTGTGGTTCTTCATCTTATGCTGTAAAATGTTCCTGCATACATTAGGAGGAAGATATGGCATTATAGTAAAACACAGGACTGGAAATTAGGAGACCTGTGTTCTAGTCCTAATTTTTGTTTTTTGTTTGTTTTAAAGAGCCTTTTTTAGGATCTTGACCAAGACATTTAGGGCTAGTCTTTCAGTGGAGCTATGCTGATTTATACCAGTTGAGGATCTAGCCCCCTCTTTCCATTTGCCTCATTTGCCTCATCTGCAAAATGGGAATAATACTTAGTCGCTCAAAGGGGTTTTACGAGTAAATTAATGTGAGTAAGGAGAAATCTTTCTATGGAGGACACAACAAAAGTGTGAAGTGATATCACTCTCTGTTACTGTCCTATAACATCTGGTGCATGTTTAGTTCAGCTGCAGCAGATTTATACGTGATAACCTCTGCTTTACCATAATAAAGAAATTTTATTTTTAGAAGGCGAGGAGACCAAGTACTTATAAAAGGTTCAGTCTCCTGGATAAGACAAGTTTCACTTACTGTGAAATTTTATTGTCCCTCCTACCCTTTTTCTTTCCAATACCCTTGATCTCCTTGTCATTATATGGAAATGACCCTCTGTCTTATGCAGCTCACATTGTTAAATTCACTGCCTGACTGATTAGCCAAGGACACAGTCAGCCAAAAATACTGGTCATGTAGCTCTTTTGCTTTCTCAAAAATGCTTTAGGAGAAAAGAGGGGTGGGAGCCCACTTACCAGTTTAAGCACAAAGCTTGTTTAGTATTAACATTTTTACACGGTCAGCAAAAGAAATAGTGACTATGAAACTGAATTTGCATTTAAAGTACAAATATGAAAAATGAACTCTACCATGAGCATGTCCTTATAGAGATTATAAATCCACTCACTTGACTTGAGTGCAGTGCTGTTTTCTGATTGTTATATCTAGATGTTTGTTGCACTTGAAACTAAGGTATGTGGCATATTTGAGAGTGAGCCAATGTAGTTTTTTTACAGTGGGAATAATTTTGTAATGGAGGGCTCTATAGTGAGAACATCCCTACCATTATCATAATACCGTACAGTTTTATTATATAGCTATAAAATTTGGCATGTAGTGGGTTAATAATTAGATACTCTTTGTGTATAGTTCAAGTGAAGGCCACCAGCTATGACTTCACTTTGGCTGGGGTTTCCCTGTAATCCATTTAGCAAATTAAAGAGATTACTTTGATTGGTGCCATTATCTCCTATTCTCTTGCGGTTGAACCACTTAACCTGTGCTTAATTGAAAGAGATAGAGAGGGTACAGTAACAAATACAATCAAATGAAAGGGGCAATAGGCTCTGTAGGCCAAACAAATGATCAGCACTAGGCTAACAATAGCAGATTAGAGGTGAGATCAATTAATTAGAAGCTATTGTAGGCGTTGGGTGGCTGCCAAGCTTTCTAATAGCCTAAGCCATCATGCTGCTCTGTTTAGAAGGATTTTAATGACTGGGAGTTGATGTGGTTATTTCAATAATTATGTATTTTAATAATTACTTCATTAGAATACAAGATGTAGTATTCTCCAGGCTCTGTGAGGAGGGTATATTTACACACAATATACCTGGAGCAGGAAATCTTACATGCTTTTACAAAACATCTGTGACAGAATAGCATTCAGTGCTGCCTAGGCTAGAGCGTCCAATATAAAAGTCATCCTCCTCATTGAGGATCTATGGGACAGAGCCAAGTAGGCTTTGACCATATAGCTAAACATGTTTTTTAAAGTGCTGTTTGATACAATTGACTGAGTAAGGTTTGCTATTTGGGATACTTATCATACTAGTCTAATGGAAACAGGTTGAACAGTATCTAAAGGTGAAGTTTCATGTATCATGGTAAGTTTCCATGTGAGTTTAGACCTCCTTTTCCCACCTTTTAACCAATTTTGTTGTAGTGCAGAGAAATGAAAGCTTTCAATGACAAGCTCCTAATGACTTGACATGTCTTCTTTGTGACAACAAGCCTGAGCGTCTGCAGGTCGTGATGCCATCTGCTGCCAAGTTCCCACTTCGCTGAGTTGTCCCTTCATAGTCAGCCTTGGTTCAGCGCAGCAGGGGGAGATGGCAGAGTAGCTGCAGTATCAACTGAGTTTGCTGTCACTTTGGCAGGAGTAGAAATAATAGCTGGTAGGAGCCAACATTTTAACATGCAGAAATGTAGTGTCTTAACCTTAGCCAGTTGGCAGGATAGGCCATGAAAAATTGTGTATGCCCAACCTAACTTTGGCAATTTGGTCACTTTGTGTGCACTTGAAAAGGTTGGAAGCCTTGGCTTAACTTTTTTCTGGTAATCTCAAACAAAGTTTCATATCATTGGCATGTTAACTCTCAAACGTTTGTATCCCTGATTAACATTATGAATGATTAGTTGTTTAGCACCCAGAAGTATAGTATTTACTCTATAATATTGTGTTTTGCATTTGCTGTTACAAATCAAGTCTGAGGTAAACCTTTTAGGAGTCATTGAATTTGACTTTAATGGGAGTTGGGGCTGCAACATGAAAAGTTTTTTAAACTTAGACAACGGGGTTGGGAGCTAACTTTATACCTTTTGTGAAATCTCCTGACAGGATGCGGTGCTGGAAACAATGATTCATGGCTGTGATAAATAATACGACATATAGATTTGTGCACTGTCTTGTGTGGTAGTAAATTAACTTGTTCCACCACAGAAGCCATATGACTAAATCTTGCTGTTGGATATGCAAAAGTAGCTCCTGTTGACTTCCTGCATACATGCATCTGAAGGTAGAATTTGGCTAAATTTTAAATAACTATACTTTTTAATATTGTTTTTTTCTTAGTTATGCTTGTTACAGTGACCATATGTAAAAGTTCCAGAAGAGCTGAAGTGATTTAGGAGCTTAAGTTCCACTTTCTAAAGTCTTTCATTCATTGAAAGTCAGTGGACACTTGACTCCTAAGTGCCTATGGCACTTTTGAAAATTTCACCCCAAATGACTTGAGTTTTACTACTTTTATTTGCAATATCCCTTTCTCTTTCTTGTTATAGGCACTGTCTGTGTTTGAGCTCCAGTAATGAATGTTGTAATACCACAATCTTATCAATTTCCAATCCTAGTACTATTCATTAATATATACTTTTATTGGGCTGCAATAAACTACAGGTATATCTCTTTTGGAAATGTATTGAAGTCTAGAGAAAGTGAAATACATTATTTCACTAGTTTTAATTTTAATTTTAGTGTATTACTAGTCATATACACCACTAAAACATGGTAAATGGGGTTCTAGTTGTGTATGTGGATACACATGATATTTGACACCAATCAGGATGCTCGATACCTTAGTGATGAGCACTATAGGAAACCTTTAGCTGATAGAGGATGCACTCAGTAGAAACTTAAAAACAACTAAAACACACACACAGGTTATATTTGTGTGTATATATTTGCTACTCTTGGAGTCAATAATTTTACTGATTTCAGCAGGCTCAGTCTCTATCTACAGTAGTGGGACAGTATTGTGTAACAAAAGTGATCATGAAATGGTAGAGTTCATGATTCTAAGAAATGATAGGTGGGAGAACAGCAAAATAAAGACAATGGATTTCAAGAAGGCAGACTTTAGCAAACTCGGGGAGTTGGTAAGTAAGATCCCATGGGAAGCAAGTCTAAGGGGAAAAACAATTGAAAACAGTTGGCAGTTTTTCAAAGAGATATTATTAAGGGCACAAGAACAAACTATCCTACTGTGTAGGAAAGATAGGAAGTATGGCAAAAGACCACCGTGGCTTAACCAGGAGATCTTCAATGATCTAAAAGTCAAAAAAGCGTCCTACAAAAAGTGGAAACTAGGTCAAATTACAAAGGATGAATATAAACAAATAACACAAGTATGTAGGGTCAAAATTAGAAAGGCCAAGGCACGAAACAAAATCAAACTAGTTAGAGACATAAAGGGTAACCAGAAAACATTCTACAAATACATTAGAAGGAAGAGGAAGACCAAGGACAGGATAGGCCTATTAGTCAATGACGGGGGGGACAATAACAGAAAATGTGGAAATGGCAGAGGTGCTTAATGACTTTTTTGTTTTGGTGTTCACCAAGAAGGTTGGTGGTGATTGGACATCTAACATAGTGAATGCCAGTGAAAATGAGCTAGGATCAGAGGCTAAAATAGGGAAAGAATAAGTTAAAAATTACTTAGACAAGTTAGATGTCTTCAAGTCACCAGGGCCTGATGAAATGCATCCTAGAATACTTAAGGAGCTGACTGAGGAGAGATCTGAGCCATTAGCAATTATCTTTGAAAAGTCATGGAAGACAGGAGAGATTCCAGAAGATTGGAAATATAGTGTCAATCTTTAAAAAGAGAAATAAGGACAACCCAGGGAATTACAGACCAGTCAGCTTAACTTCTGTACCTGGAAAGATAATGGAGCAAATAATTAAGAAATCAATTTGCAAACATCTAGAAGATAAGCAACAATCAGCATGGATATGTCAAGAACAAATTGTGTCAAACCAACCTGATAGCTTTCTTTGAGAGGGTAACAAGCCTTATAGAGATGGGTGAAGCGGTAGACATGGTCTATCTTGACTTTAGTAAAGCTTTTGATACTGTCTCCCATGACCTTCTCATAAACAAACTAAGGAAATGCAACCTAGATGGAGCTACTAAAAGGTGGGTGCATAACTGGTTGGAAAACCGTTCCGAGAGAGTAGTTATCAGTGGTTCACAGTCATGCTGGAAGGGTATAATGAGTGGGGATCAGTTCTGGGTCCGGTTCTGTTTAATATCTTCATCAATGATTTAGATAATAGCATAGAGAGTACACTTATAAAGTTTGCAGATGATACCAAGCTGGGAGGGGTTGCAAGTGCTTTGGAGGATAGGATTAAAATTCAAAATGATCTGGACAAACTGGAGAAAGGGTCTGAAGTAAATCAGATGAAATTCAGTAAGGACAAATTGCAAAGTGCAATCAGTTGCACACATACAAAATGGCAAATGACTGCCTAGGAAGGAGTACTGCGGAAAGGGATCTGGGGGTCATAGTAGACCACAAGCTATATGAGAGTCAACAGTGTAATGCTGTTGCAAAAAAGGTGAACATCATTCTGGGATGTATTAGTAGGATGTAAGCAAGACATGAGGAGTAATTCTTTCGCTCTACTCCATGCTGATTAGGCCTCAACTGGAGTATTATGTCCAGTTCTGGGTGCCACATTTCAGGAAAGATGTGGATAAATTGGAGAAAGTCCAGAGAAAAGCAACAAAAATGACTGAGGGAAGAGTGAAAAAATTGGGTTTGTTTAGTCTGGAGAAGAGAAGACGGAGGGGGGACATAACAGTTTTCAAGTATATAAAAGGTTGTTACAAGGACGATGGAGAAAAATTGTTCTCCTTAACCTCTGTGGATAGGACAAGAAGCAATGGGCTTAAATTGCAACAAGGAAGGTTTAGGTTGGACATTAGGAAAAAATTCCTAACTGTCAGGGTGGTTAAGCACTGGAATAAATTGCCTAGGGAGGTTGTGGAATTTCCTTCATTAGAGATTTTTAAGAGCAGGTTAGACAAACACCTGTCAGGGATGGTCTAGATCAGGGGTCTCAAACTCAAATGACCATGAGGGCCACATGAAGACTAGTACATTGGCCCGAGGGCCGCACTACTGACACCTCCCCCACCCTCTCAGCCCTGCTCCCACTCCGCCCCTTCCATGAGGCCCCGCCCCTGCCCCGCCTCCTCCCACCCCTTCCCTGCCCCCATTCCAACCCCTTCCCCGAAATCCCCACCCCAACTCTGCCCCCTCCCTGCCCCCAGGGGGTGCAGGAGGGGTGTGGGGTGTGGTGGGGGCTCAGGGCAGGGAGTTGGGGTGTGGGGTGCAGGAGGGGGGAGGGGTACAGCAAGGGGTCAGGGTGCAAGGTGCGGCAGGGGGCTCAGGGCAGGGGGTTGGGGTGCAAGGGGAGTGTGGGGTGCGGCAGGGGGCTCAGGGCAGGGGGTTGGGATGCAAGGGGGTGCAGGGTGCGGCAGGGGGATCAGGGCAGTGGGTTGGGGTGCAAGAGGAGTGCGGGGTGTGGCAGGGGGTTCAGGGCAGGGGGTCAGGGTGCAGGGTGCGGCAGGGGGCTCAGGGCAGGGGGTCAGGGTGCAAGAGGAGTGTGGGTGCGGCAGGGGGGTCAGGGTGCAGGAGGGGTGCAGGGTATGGCGGGGGTCGGGGCGCAGGGTGCGGCAGGGGCTCAGGGTAGGAGGTTCGGCTGCAGGAGGGGTTCGGGGGGCAGGATCTGGCCTGGCGCGTACCAGGGGCAGGGCAGGCTCCCTGCCTGTCTGCCCTGCCCCTGCAAGAGGCTGGAACGTGGGGAAGGGGAGGCCGGAGGGGCTGTGTGTTTCTGTTGCTTGAGGCACTGCCTCCAGCAGCTCCCATTGGCCGCAGTTCCCCGTTCCCGGCCAATGGGAGCTGCTGGGGACGCTGCCTAAAGCAACAGAAACACACAGCCCCTCCGCCCCCCCTTCCCCATGTTCCAGCCTCTTCCCGGAGCTGCGCAGGGCAGGCAGGGAGCCTGCCCTGCTCCCGATGCACGTCTGGCCACCGCTCTGGTAAACACTGGGAGAGGGCGGGGGGGCTGCGAGGGGCTTGCGGCCCACGGGCCGCATGTTTGAGACCTCTGGTCTAGATAATACTTAGTCCTGCCATTAGTGCAGGGGACTGGATTAGATGACCTCTTGAGGTCCCTTCCAGTCCTATGATTCTATTAAATGTATGGAGCAACAAAGGGGAGGGAAGTAAGAAATTGTCTTCACTCCGCACAAATTCTGGTCGCATCATTACCATATGTGTGATCATTGTGCCATAATGAAGAAAATTATGGCAGGCACTGTATTTTGCTAGTGATGGATGAAACTCAAAAGTTTTGTTTTGGATAAGCCCTCAGATGTTCAGATCTCTTCCACACTATTCCAATCTCTTGGAAAGTTAGTGTGGAAATCTAAGAACAAGTTTAACCCCTAGATTTTTGTTAGGATTTCCTTCCAGTTGGGCCAGGGAATCAATGAACATATCCTTTCTTTGTTACATTTTGGCATTTCAACCTCTGGTCTTGATCAGAACCAGGAAAAATAAACAGGTTTGTGTTAAAGGAAATTGTGAGAGTTAAAATGTTAACTGAACTTCTTCAAACCTCAAGATGGGTTCAGTTTGCATTTGGGGCAAAAGTTAGAGTAATTTTTTATTTTATGCCGACTGAGTTGATCATCCTAGATATTACTGGCATTTAATGAAGACAACTAGGCAGTACAGAGTTAAGTACAGCAGTAAGGCCTCAAACCTGCCAAGACTTAATAGCATGTTTTACTTTACAAACCGTGAGTAGTCCTATTGAAGTCAAGTAACGTCTAAAGTAAAACATTTTTTTAAGTCTTTGCGAGATTGAGGCTTAATATACAATGGTTTGCATTGGCCAGTCCAGTGTCACCATAAATATTAAAAACCGCCCAGTTACAATAAAACATTAACATACTACATTGTGTATTATTTGGATCAGATTAATATTCAAAGAACCTGGCTAAAGATTCTGCCTTGCTGTCTGGGGACCCCGCCTCCTCTGAGTACACTAGAAAGGGTGACCAAATTTCCAAATATCTATCCTTTTTATGGCATTTCTCTTGTATACGTTCTTGGTGTGAAACCTTTCCATTACAAAGATATTTCAATACCACAATTCCATAGGACGATAAGTCAAACTTTTCAAATAATATTAAATAAAAAGTCTAGCTGCTAACAATAAAAAAAAATTGTTTTGTTTAAAATGTAAATCCTTTACTGGATCTCTAGGACGCTCTTTAGGGAATCTCTGGGGGGCTGGCATTTTTTCATAAGATGAATCACTAATAATTGCTTCCGAAAACCATCTAATTCCTGGACACAGCCACGACATGTGCAAGTATGTTCCCTTTCCTTGCAACCTCTCCAACAGAGTACCTCCCTAGTAACAAAAATATCATAAATCTTAACTGGAGTCAAGTGCCATCTATACAATAATTTATTTTTAAAAATTGAGCTGGACAAATTGAAGATGTATATCCCCTTTCCCATATAGAAACCCACTCATCCAGAGCAATTCCTTTGTTCCAATCTCTCTCCCATCTTTTCATCTGAGTTGTTTTCTTATTAACAACTTATTCAATCAAAATTGTTATATATCTTAGAAATTAAACTTTTTGTTCCATCTTGCTCCTAAGTCAATTCCTCAAATGTGGTAAAAGGTCTAGATAGAGCTGCCTCATATCCAGATTTCACAAGAAAATGTTTGACTTGTAAATATTGAAAATATGGCATCTCTTCTTTCGTCTTCATGCTTGCCATTTATGTCTGAGCAAATAGGTCTTTCTGAAAAATTTGTATGTAGCTGTTTAATTTTGGAGTGTAGGAGGCAATTTCTTCCAAAGGAGTCCCAGAGTTGAGTTAGCATCAGAGTTAAATATCCTCTCACTCCAGGCCAGGATTGAGGTCATTAGCAGGTCAATTTGGAAAAGCATGTACTGTTGCTATCTCCATCCATCCTAGCCTGAAGATAAACATAAAACTTCAGTTTCCATTGTTACCAGACCTGTAACCTTCACAAGCAGTAATAGTAGCTTAACAAATGTCAAGAATGTTATTTTTTTTTAGCAGTGCAAAAGCCTTGAGGTTTTGTCAATGATGGAGAAATTTACTACTGCTATACATATTTGTGCTATGTTTTCAGAAATAAAACCAATGAAATTAGTAAATCAAATTCTTTGAATAATCTCAAAGATGTATCAGGGGGTAGCCGTGTTAGTCTGTATCTACAAAAACAACAAGGAGTCTGGTGGCACCTTAAAGACTAACCGATTTAAATCTGTTAGTCTTTAAGGTGCCACCAGACTCCTTGTTGTTCTCAAAGATGTGTGTGTGTAACTTAATACATAATGGTGTGGTGTGTGAAAGGTTTTATCAGCATTAGGATGACTTACAGGATGACATAGCTCACTAAAGATGTGAATAATGTGGCCATACCAAATGTGTGTTGATAAAACTACAATATCGTGTATTCTGTATATGCCATGTGGGTTATAGAAAAACAAATTGAGTATTTTAGAGAGTTTTACATTTTATTGGAACTACTTTTCATGTCCCTTCCCCTGCTAAGTAAGGTGCCTTAGTTACCTTAAGTCCATGTGTGCAGGGGTCACAGAGAGATAAATATAAAACTAACAAAAGCAAAACATCTCCAAAAATTACTCAAAAAAACCCATTAGTGCTTTAAGGTCTGATATCTCGTACTCTTTCAGGGTGAGAAGCAACTGCTGAGTCCCATTAAGAATGTAGGGATTTTCCTTTCCCAGTGGAAGGAAGGATTATTCTTTAAATTTGCAGAGATATGAAACCTTGGACACTAAAATTTGATTTTTTTGTATAGTAAATCTAATCCTGGTTGAGGAATGAATCTTCCTGTATCCTGGTTGTTTCTATGGATATTTCATTAATAAAATATAGCAGCTATCTGAAAGTGCTTAGCGAGTTGGAACAGTAGAGTTAATCCTGGAGAGAGAGATTTATAAATAGACAGCAGGTGAAACACGTGATAAACTCATTTATCACCTGACTCAGCCATTTTCCACATGGATATCACTACCACATTGTGAACATTTACATGCTAAAGATGAGAGCTGCGTAATTTTTTTGTTTTGTTTTGCAAAATTACAATTTGTCAAACAATGCATTTTTCGCAGCACCAAAACTATTTGCGAGTTTGGGTAAAATTCGGTAAATAGTTTCAGGAAAAAAATTAAAAGAATAGAAATTTTGGAAAAATTGAAATATCTTGTTCTAACATTTTAGATATGAAGTGTTTTGAAATTTAGCTTCAAAATGACAGATTCAAATTAACACTTTGTTTTGAAAATGTTTTATGGGGTAGGGATAGCTCAGTGGTTTGAGCATTGGCTTGCTAAAGCTAGCTTTGTGAGTTCAATCCTTGAGGGGGCCACTTAGGGATCTGGGGCAAAAATTAGTACTTGGTCCTGCTAGTGAAGGCAGGGGGTTGGACTTGATGACCTTCCAAGGTTCCTTCCAGTTCTCTGAGATAGATAAATAACATTTTGTTTCAAATGGACATTTGAAATGTTTTATATGAGCAAAATGACATTTTTTGGTTTTTGTTTTGTTGAGAAAAACCAAAAAATTCAGTTGCAGTTTGAAATGAACAGAATTTTTTCCCAAATTTTTCCATTGGGTTGTTGAACCTAAAAAAAAAAAAAATCAATTATTCGCTCAACTCTACTAAGGACCAAATTGTTCCTTAAGGGCACATCTACACTGGCACTTTACAGCGCTGAAACTTGCAGCACTCGGGGGTGTTTTTTCACAGCACTGGGAGTACAATTCTGAATGGCCTGATGTATTGTTTGGGAGGCTGGCCTGGAATGACCCCTCTTGCCCCACATGTTCTGACTCTTGCTAAAAGTGATCTGTGTGTATAAGTGTGTATATTAACACATATTCATATATATTACAGCTAGTCAACACTTTTTGCAAGTACACCTCCACCCTGATATAACGGTGTCCTCGGGAGCCAAAAAATCTTACCGTGTTATAGGTGAAACCGCGTTGTATCGAACTTGCTTTGATCTGCCGGAGTGTGCAGTCCCGCCCCCACGGAGCGCTGCTTTACCGCATTATATCCAAATTTGTGTTATATCGGGTCACGTTATATCGGGGTAGAGGTGCAATATTTTTCTCTGCAAAAAATAACCTTTTATCAAAAATGGAACTTAGTGCTCAGAACTGTGGCCACCTTTGAAATATTCCATTTTCTGCAAAAAAAACATATTTTTGGTAAACCAAAATGTTCAATAATTTTGAACACAAATTCTGATAGTTTCCATGACATTTTATAAATAATTTTTGTCACCAACAATGGAAAATGAGTCCGTTTGAATTCTGGAAACCAAAAACAGTTTAGAAATTGAGGCACCCAAATATCCACTGACATGTAAATAAAAAATGGCTTCAATTGAAAGGTGCCGAGCATCCGCAGCTTCCCCTGAAGACAGTAGTGACTGGTTGACTGTGATGTTCAGCACCTAAGAATCAGCATCCATTTCTTTGGGTACCTATTTCTAGGCACTGAAGTCTGAACTATTTTGCCAGAGAGTGTATATATTAATGTATTTGGGGGAATGTGGGGTGAAATCCTTGCCCCCACTGCAGTCAGTGGCAAAACTCCCATTGACTTCAGTGGGACCAAGATTTATAACTTTGTTGGAAAAAGCCAAGTTCAACATTCAAAACATGTGCAAGGCATAAAAACAAAATATGGACCTACAAGCTGCCAGTAAAGTAGAGTTTTATAGGCCATTGTCCAGTCTGAATAATCTGTTGTCCAATCTGTGTAATACTTTTTTAGTGGTCATATCTGCCTTCATTGTAATCTTGATATGGGGATAAAGGAAGGGGTTGGCTAAAATATTTTCAGTTATTTTAATGTAAGAAATAAATAACGAGAAGTAAAATAATGTGTCGAGCAGCTCTGAGACAGAGTGGATTTGATCGCTTTTGCCTTCATTAGTCAGAGTCATTGCATTCAGTGAGAATTACTGTAAGGTATTTGAGTAGAAGGGCCACAGCCAAAGTCTTGTATTTCTTTTTCCAAGTCTCTCATGCAGAACTTTCTCAGTTCTCTTGCTGCCACGTGAGTTCAAATCCTGGCTTTGTTAGTCCAAATAAAATATAAATCCAGGAAATAGTTTAGTCCTATTTGCATGTGCTGGGTATTGTACAACAGGTGGAACCCATTTGTTGAATAATTACTGGGATGCAAACAGTTGGAAGCTTTGCAAGGAAATAGTCTCTCTTCATCACCATGCCAGTACTACGGCCATATTTGTTCCTAATAATCAGCAAAATTCCACAACAAAACACTGAAATAACTTGGGGCCCTCTTCCTAAATGCCATATGTTCAAACAATAAGAGATTTGCTGTCCTTTCAGCACAAATTAGAGCAAATCCTTTGAAGATTAGTGCAATTATCCCCCTCTGCCACCGCCTCCTTTTAAATGTGAGCAAGTTTTTCAGCTCTCCCACCAAAGGCAAATAAAAAGGAGTGGTCTTTCCAGGAGAGGTGTAATTCTGAACATGCCTTCCAGGGCATCAGCCCTGCACTCATTGAAATGAGTGGCAAAACTGCCATTGACATCAGTGGAGTGGGATCAGGCCTCAAAAGAGAAAACATCCACTTTGTCCTTAACAAAAGACTTCGCCTGTTCTTCTCCCCTTTTTAATGCCCTTTATCACTTTCATCTCCCTTAGCTCACAAAGGCTGGATGGGAACACTCTTTGCATATGAACATCTATCTATAGCCCACTCCAAGGGACACTTCACATTGATTCCCTCCTCTCTTTCCTCCCCATCCCCCACCCCCAGCAGCTAAAGCTGTTCTCTCCCCACAGCTTTCTCTTAGCCCAGCACAAGTGATAGACATGTCCTAGGAACTGAAATCAGACCTTTTTGGTGCCAGCCTGGAGCAGTAACCACTGTGCCACCAAGCAACCTTTCTGCTTTCATTGTAGAGCACTTTAATTTTTATTTTTGATCAGATAAGCATGAAAAGAAATCCAGATAAGAAGGGGCTGGAATAGCCAGTTAAATTACCCCCATGACTACTGTTTCACTAGTCTATAAAAATTCTCTTTTAACCTTTATTATCAATGGGACTGTTTGAGTAGTTGATTTCTGCCTAACTGAAAATTTTTCCTGTAGCTTCAATTGGATAAGGTACTCTTCTTTCTTTTCTATTCTTAACTGTGGAATAGCATTCTTGTGCACAAGTAACATTTGCCGTTTTTTATCCGGTGGTAGCTGCATGTGGTGACGATTTCCATCTGTACACATATGAAAAAGGATGCCTCTATTTCCCCATTTCTACCTGTGTAAACACCCAGCTCTGTCACTGTGTGTGACCTGTACTCAAATCACCGAGGACCAGATCTACAAAGTGATTTAAGTGCCTAAACTCCGGATTTAGGTTCCTAAGACCCAGTTTCAGGCATTACTGCAATCCACAAAAACCCCACTGACTTACTGCCTAACCCTGTTGGCATAGGCGACTTGTGCCTCCTCATACTGGGGGGCACAATCTAAAGGGGAGGACATGTGACTGTCCCACATGTCTCCTCTGCCCAGTGACCCCCTCATCCTGTGCCCAGACCGGAGCCACCATGCTCGCCTCACCCCACGTTACCCGCAGAGAGGGTGCTCTGTCGTCCTCCTGCTGTGCCTCCCCGCTGGCACGTTCAGCCGCTCTCCCTGGCAGCCAAGCCTGGGTGGGGACCAGGGCGGAGCTGCTTCTCACATGGCTGACACTGGCCGCTCTAGGTTGCTGCTCTGTGCAGTGCGGCGGCTGCCTAAGAGAGCCTGGCTGGATAGGTGGCAGGGACAAGGCTTTCTCAGGCAGAAGAGGCTCTTCCCGCGCCCTGCCCGGCTGCCAGGGAGAGTGGCTGAATGTGCCGGGGGAAGGTGCAGGGAGAGATGGACAGAACCCTCCTCCTCACAGGTAACGTGGGGTGGGAAGAGCGTGGTGGCCCTGGGCTGGGCGCAGAGCAGGGGAGTCACTGAGAAGGGGAGACATTTGGGGCGGTCATGTGTCCTCTATTTTAGATTGTGCCCACCCAGTATGGGGAGGCCCCAGTCGTCTGTGCTAGTGACACACGCAGGGGAGCGCAGTACCAGTGAGAAAATAGCAACTTGAATATATCTTTTCAATGTGGCTGATCACACTCGAGCTAGGTTAACCCCTCAGGCCCAGGTTAACTCTGCAGTGAAGCAAATTGCCTAGGGAGGTTGTGGAATCTCCGTCTCTGGAGATATTTAAGAGTAGGTTAGATAAATGTCTATCAGGGATGGTCTAGACAGTATTTGGTCCTGCCATGCGGGCAGGGGACTGGACTCGATGACCTCTCGAGGTCCCTTCCAGTCCTATAATCTATGAATCTATGAAGGCATCCCTGTCTTACATTCACCATCTATAAAATGGAGATAATACTTGCTCACCATTCCACAGCACTTTGAGGTGCTATTTAAATGTAAAAGATTATTTTAATTTATTTTCATTTTATTTTATACTTGATTTAATTACACTTTTAACAAGTAGTTACAGGCAGTGAAGAGTGATGAGGTAATTATAAAGTATCTTTTCTCCAGAATGAACCAGAGTTTTCTCCAAAAGTGTATGGCACCTTTCTAATAAAATCCCATTTCCTGTCACTGAAATTCAGACTCTGTTGAGGTAAAACATGGCAATGAAAATTTCATATTGAAATCATTGAGATTGCATTGGTACAACTGAGAACTGAATTTGCCCCTCTGTTAAAAGCATAGTAAAAGTCAAGCTTTCCCTTCTGGAGTCGTCTTCTTTTATATCTGTTATCTATAAGTCAGGAATTTTGATGCACCATGAACTAGACAAGGAAAGGCCCAGACAGTAAAATATAGCATATTTTTATTTTTGTATTTATTTACTTGCAGCAACATAGAGTGCTTAGCAAATTTGACATTCCCCTGAGTTGATTGTGGGTCTGTCCAAACACGCTGCTAATGGACTGTCTGTATTTTGCCAACCTCTTTAAGGGCACCAATTTCCATGTATCTATCTTTCGCAGAATTTTATGCTTAAGAGATGGTCTCACCAAATATAAAATTCTCAGTATAAATCTTGCTTTGTGTGTGACCCACTGACATATATAAAATTTTCCTTGCAACTCAAATATAACATTTTTAGTTTCAAGTTATATATACTCTTCCTTGGGTATTTTGTAGCTCATGGTGGCAGAGCAAGTGTCTTAAAAACAAAACACCACCATAATGTTATGGTGCTGCTGTTAAAAACCAAAGATCATAGGCTTGTGAACATACTGTATGCTGAGGAAAAAAATGGTCTCCTGATGCACTGAAATTCTACTAACAAGTAATTACCTACAGAGTAAAAAGTGTATCAATGACAAAATGTAGCAGAGCTGAAACAATTTCTTGTGATAAGATTTTTATGTGTAGAAAATGTTCATGTACAAAGATTGTGTAATAATTTCCACCATATACACAATAAATTCTTGAAAAAGCTTAAATCTGATTTTTGATCCTGACCGATGTGGCATGTTTATGCAGTGAATTTTACCTACTGTAGTTGCATGTCCTCTGAGAACTGCTATGGAAAACCTCTGAGATTGTTAAATGGAAGCTTCACCTGCCCGTCTGTACTGCAAGATCGCTATAGCAACCAAACATAAATCAAGAAAATGGCCCCTTTTGTAAGTTGGTTAATAGGCACAACATGCTTCTTTAGAAAATCCAACTATTCTCTCAATAGACTTTGATTGAAAGTCAGCCTTTTCTACAGACACATTCACATTCACATCTAGTAGCAGCTTGTATGGCTGTCCAAGGTCTAATTTATTACCCTTTAAAGATCAGGCAAAGAAAAAATGGTTCTTGGAACAATGTTTACATTCAGAGGCATAAGCACAGTGCCACAAAAGAGCATCCTTTTGTTCTGAAACCAGAATATTAATCTTTAACCTACTACTTATTTCAACTCCTCCCGCTGTTATTTGGTTAGCCACATTCTTTCCTGTAATTGAAATCTTAACGATTTAATACCTTATTTATTACTGGTGGTGGGAGTACAGATCTCTCTCTATTGTTTTTTCTAAATCTTGATATGTATTGATTCATTTCTCAAGCTCTTTTGCCAACTCTGTGAGCTGGCTATTTTCCTATCGAGATTTCTGATGAGGAAGATGGGCATTCTCATTGCTAGCCCTTCTGATGTAAACTTTGGTTAATTAGCAGGAAATTCCAGTAATCCCCTTTCTATACCATCTCCAGGCAGTTTGGTGCAATCAAGAGCTTGACATTTTTGTGACTGATATATAGATTTCAGACCTCTTAAAATATATAATGGAAAACACTAAAATAAAATGAACTTGTTTTATCAAGTCATCAGGAATGCTATATACTAGAAATGAAATGGAACTAGCCTAGACCTTTTGATGTGGGGGCTGGAGTTAATCCATAATTGAACAGCAAGATGTCCCTTAAAGGAAAAGGAAAATACAGTATATCCCCTTTATTTTTGGTAGAGAACAAAAGTAGAAAGATAGATATAGATATAGCTTTAAGGTAAATAACAACAGGACTTAACCTTTCTTCTTTAAAGTAAGATGTTAAGTGACTTCAGTTGAGACACTTCTAATAGAAAAAAACTGATTAAAAGCATTCAGCTTGAATTGCACAATCAAGCAGAAGTGCTGCAAATGAGGCATTCCATTCTGAAACAAAACAAAAAACAAAACAAAAAAACCCCTCAATCAACACTGTACATATATCTGAACCTGCCTTTTGCCATGGATATGGTACTCTTCCTACAAGTTAAAGGTGAATACTCCACTTAAGTATAGAGGGGGACAAAACACTTCTGTCACTTTCAATCTACAGTATAAGGATTTGAGTAATTCTTTCTGAAAATATAAACAGAATGGAGTTTGGGAGTGAGGAGAAGAAGCACTTTGCTAAATCCAGCCCCAACTCTCATCAGCAGGATTCTGATGCTGATGAGAAGTTTAAAAAAAAAAAATTCCCCTGCACAAAATTTCCCCAATGATTCACTGGAAAATTCAGATAGTTCCACATGTGGATCTGCTAATATATATGTGAGTGTCCAAAACAAGTTCTTTGATGCCTCCTACTTTTAATTCTTCTTCTCTCTCTAGATGGATGGAGTGAAAGGAGGGGTGGAAAATGTGTTTAAATGAGCTGTGTCTGTGGCTGAGACACTGGATTGAGGCCCAACACAAATAGAATATGAATTCTTGGGTCTTTTCCCTCCTTGAATGTCTGAAAAGCTCTCTGCAGTCTCCGTTTGAAGGGGGTGTTTTACTCCTTTGAAGTAGCCACTCAGTGTAAGTTTAGGCCTTACATGGGAGATGGTACAGCAGGAACTCTGTAGCTACAAAACCAAGAGGTGCCAGTTTAATTTTTTCCTGGAGGCAGATTTTATGCATGGGAAAGGGATTATATTTATTTAGTTGCCCACAGCATTATATAATTCATTTTAAGACTAATATAAAAATGGACATCTCATCCCTCCAACAAATAACATATAATAAGACGCCTCCATAGCAGACACAGTCATCAAAACTGTCCAACCCTGAGTCCATTCTTTCCCCAAATACCTGGCAAAAAGATGAGCATCTCAGCATGCCCAAAAGGTGTATGTATTTTGGCTATTTCAGACCAAGGGTATGGGGAGTGAATTCCAAAATCAAGGAACCTTAATGGATTATGCTCTGCCAGCCACTCCCTCAATATGAAAGAGAGGAAGCCTCCAGCAACTCTGCTATGTCAGCTGTTGTATAATGGGAGAGATGTGGTCTCCTCGCAATCAGCTCCCATTCCATTAAGACCAACAGTTTTCAAAAGTGGCCATGACATTTTGGGTGCCAAAATCGGTGTCAGTTTGTACAACCAAAGGCCACCTTTGAAAAATGTTGATCTTAGGCTTTTACAGATTAAAAAAACCTTGATTTCCACCAAGAATCCTGTTGACAGCTAGTGCAGAATCCTATGCACTAGGACAGTGTGTTCCTGGCACGAAACTCCACTAAATGTATACACTGGGATGGAGGTTGAGATGGAAATAGGAGACAGACTTGTTGAAAGTCTCTGGGTAAGGATAAAAGGGGTAAAAACAATGGTGATGTCATGGTAATGGTCTACTACAGACCACCTAACCAGGAAAAAGAAGTGAATGAGGCTTTTTTTTTTTTAAACAACTAACAAAATCCATCCAAAGCACAGGACTTGGTGGTGATGGGGGACTTCAACTACCCAGACAGCTGTTGGAAAAATAACATAGCCGGGCACAGATTATCCAACAAGTTCTTCGAATGTAGTGAAGACAATTTTTTATTTCAGAAGGTGGAGAAAGCTACTCGGGGAGAGGATGTTCTAGATTTGATTTTGACAAATAGGGAGGAACTGGTTGAGAATTAGAAGATGGGAGAGTTTCTAGAGGACTGGAAAAGGGCAAATATAGTGACAACCTGGGAAATTACAGACCAGTCAGCTTACCTTCAGTATCTGGAAAGATAATAGAGCAAATAATTAAGCAATCACATTGCAAACACCTAGAAGATAATAAGGTGATAAGCACCAGTCAGCATGGATATGTTAAGAACAAATCATGTCAGGCCAACTTAGTAAGTTTCTTTGACAGGGTAACAAGCCTTGTGGATGGGGGGAAGCGGTCGATGTGGTATATCTTGACTTTAGTAAGGCTTTTGGTACTGTTTTACCTGACCTTCTCATAAACAAACTAGGGAAATACAACCTAGATGGCGCTACTATAAGGTGAGTGCATAACTGGTTGGAAAACCATTCCCAGAGAGAAGCTATCAGTGGTTAACGGTCAAGCTGGAAGGGCATATCAAGTGGGGTCCTGCAGGTATCAGTTCTGGGTCTGATTCTTACAATATCTTAATCAATTATTTAGATAATAGCATAAAGAATATATACGGGAGTGGTTGTAAGTACTTTGAATGATAGGATAAAAATTCAAAATGATCTGGAAAACTGGAGAAATGGTCTGACATAAATCAGATGAAATTCAATAAGGACAAATTCAAAGTACTCCACTTAGGAAGGAACAATCAGTTGCATACATACAAAATGGGAAATGACTGCCTAGAAAGGAGTACTGCCGAAAGGGATCTGGGGGTCATAGTGGATCACAAGTTAAATATGAGTCAATGGTGTAACGCTGTTGCAAAAAAAGCGAACATCATTCTGGGATATATTAGCAGAAGTGTTGTAAGCAAGACTCAAGAAGTAATTCTTCCGCTCTATTCCATGCTGATTAGGCCTCAACTGGAGTATTGTATTAGTTTCTGGGCACTACATTTTAGGAAAGACGTGGACAAATTGGAGAAAGTCCAGAGAAGAGCAACAAAAATGATTAAAAGTCTAGAAAACGTGACCTATGAGGGAAGATTGGAAAAAATGGGTTTGTTTAGTCTGAGGAAGAGAAGACATAACAGTTTTCAAGTACATAAAAGGTTGTTACAAGGACGATGGAGAAAAATTGTTCTCCTTAACCTCTGAGGATAGGACAAGAAACAATGGGTGGTGTAGGTTGGACATTAGGAAAAATTTCCTAACTCTCAGAGTAGTTAAGCATTAGAATAAATTGCCTGGGGAGGTTGTATAATCTCCATCACTGGAAATTTTTAAGAGCAGGTTAGACAAACACCTGTCATGGGTGGTCTGGATAATACCTAGTCCTGCCATGAGTGCAGGGGTTTGGATTAGATCAGGTGTTCTCAGACTTCACTGCACTGTGCCCCCCTTCTGACAACAAAAAATACTACACAAACCCAGGAGGGCAGGACTGAAGTCTGAGCCCACCCGAGCCCCTCAGCCCCGGGCGGGAGGGCCAAAGCCAAAGCTCCACTGCCCTGAGTGAGGGTGGGGACCTTTAACCTGAGCACCACCACCCAGGGCTGAAGTCCGAAAACTTCTGCCTCTCAAACTTGACCTCTCAAGTACTTTCAGTACTACAATTCTATGATTTTAAATGGCGATTAGCACATTCTGCAGTAGCTTCTGTGTTTTGTTTTGCCCTGTGTAGTTTGTTACAACAGAAGAATGTTGAGGTGACAAAAACATGGATGAACTATGGCAAGGTTTGCATTGAAGGAGTAGGTCATGTTCTTTTCACCAGGCTAGTTAGAAAAAGTGCTCTTGGCCACAGCTACTACGTGGGCAGCTGGGCGTATTCCACAATCTAATACCCAGATAGTTAGCCTGTTACAAACTGACACCTTGTCTTCTTAATAGGGGTAATTATATGATTGTCACCAATTCTTTCAACTCCTTTCCTTCCAGCCAACCTTTATCTTAGTATCCGCTAGACACCCTAAATTTAGAGGATGATTATATATGAAAAACTGTTTTTTAAACCCATATAGCATTTCTGGTTCCATTGTACCTCTAATGCTTCAAAGTGAAAGTGGTATTTTGTACTTAATTTTTTTCTGATATTCCAGTCTAGTCCCACATGTGGGATTAATTAGACAAGACAAGTGACTACAAGAAACCTCATCTTTTCTTGGATGCTGTTTTCTGACGTTGTCATCCCATTATTGTCACTTTTTAGTTGCTTGTTTAAATGACTGATGTACTCAATCGTTTCTAATGTTTGATAGGCAAATACACACAAGCAAAATGGAGTGCAGTATGTGTGTGCACGCCTATGATAAACATTCATTTTTAATTTACTCTATTTACCTTGAGAGACTGCCAAGAAATGATTCAGATATTCCAGTGCAGTGGGTTTTCCATTGTGATATGGGACAAAGGACTGTTGAGCATATGCTGTTTCTTCAAAGAAAGGGGAATATTATTTATTTGTGCTTATACAAGAGCACTGTTTTTACTATGTAAACACTTGTCGAATTTTGTGCTTCACACGCACCAAATCATTTCTTCTTTTGGGTGAAAAAGTAAGTTTTGCTGCATAATGACAAAGAATTACTGCACAGTGTTCTAATGGTCTTTTCCTCTGCATACTGTTGTGCAGCAAATAGAGTTTACATCCATCTCCTGCTGCTGGCATTTTGCTTTTAGGTAAAGAATTTCCTAAGGGACTAATTCATGAAAAAAGCCTTTTGCAGCAGCATTCAATCCCGTGGACACTTAATGTGGCAGTTGCATGGTGTGTGTGTTGATCCTGCCTCAAAAGATAACATTGAACACCTCGATGGTTATCTTCTGCATTTAGGCCAGTGAATTCAACATGAAAGACTATCTATTTGTCTAGGTATTATTACGGCCCAATATCATCACATTATCTGAACTCCTAGACAAGGCAAATACTAGCAAAAGCATATGTTGCACTCCAAACAAAGGTGGGAGTTGGGAGGAATATATAGGCATAGGAACACTTGCTTGGGAAGCTGAATGAAATCTTTTTTGATAAGACTGAAACCATAACTTATCCTGGTTTCTCTTTAAACTTCCCTGGAAAGGGTTCTCCTCTCTGTACAGAGCTCTTTTGAGGTGTGGCAGATTTCAGCCATGCTATGAGATAAGTGATAGTCACTGTTCTGTAATCAAAGGTGACTAGAAAAATAGTCTGAGAATTACACCAATCCTTAAAAAGGTAGAAAGTGTGGTGAGTGATAGCCTGCCCATTGGTTGTATGCCAAGGAGAGCGACTGTGCGCTGTGTCTAAAGAGACGATATAGAGGTCATATTGGATGAAAGCACTGTCAAGATCCAATACATCTTGTAAAACAAATCTCCAGAATATAAAGACTGGCTCTCCTCCAGATATGGTAATCTGGAACACAAACCCTTCATCAAATACATCACATATTCTACAAATTAATGATAAATACATAATGTATGTGGTCTGGGATTGAGCTGTTTTAAAGTCTGTCTCTTTTCCTAAACTCCATCCCAGTAGCTGAGATGAGGTGCGGCACACCTGGTGAGATCCCTAAATATGAATGTTCAGATTTTCTCACCACAGGGAAGAGGTGGCCCCTCAACTCCAGAATTCTCTTCCTTGTTTGGTCTGACCGAGACCAAGTTTTGCTGACCATTTGGTCATGTTACAGGGCTTTTTCCTGAGGAGGCAGGTTGAGTTTTTCCTAGGATTTAGAGAGGTGTTTGGAATTGTCTTGAGATGACATAATCATCTTGTTGCTTAAGTTATATGGTATTGTGTGGTTAGAGGCTGTGATAAGCAAAATTTATAAACTGGAAAAATTTAATTTTGGGACCACACCTGCCAATGTTCTGTACATGGAACCTTCATTGACTGCAATGGAGGTGTGTGAATATGGATTGATGATTGTTTATACTCAAATCAGTTGTGCTTCTTTTGTGTTTTACTCTGCCCCCCCTTTGAGGGGTGGGTGGGTTGCTTCTCTGCCCACCAGGTGATACAAGAGATTTGTTTGGGCATATTGAAGAAGAGGATTTCTGAGTGGCAAGCATATGGACAGTAGATTTTCCAAAAAGGATTAATTCCACCTTCACCTAGTTAAGTTCCACAATACCTTAATTTGAATTGTGCATGAGTTTTTATGAGTTGTCCCCAAGTGTCTATAAAACTGTCATTACAAGTTGTTCAGCACAATTAAGAAGAAGCATCCCAAGAAAAATAAAAAAATGTACTGCTCAATAATGGCAAAATTGTAAAGCCAGGGCTGTTATATTTTAACATTGCTTTCGTAAGCAAGTAAAGTGGTGGCCATTTGTTTTCATTTAAATTGACTGAAGAAAATGACTCCACCAAACTTCTTCTTTATGGCAAACACTGGAACAGTACCTGTTGTAAAACTGAAGAATGCAGGTAATTGCAAAGCAAAACGATTAAAAAATATTGTATGCAGAATACATGACAGTCATACACTGAGAAAACGAGACTGAATTGCAGTTCACCTGGGCTTTGTTTTTTGCCATATGCCAAAATTCTTTAAAGCTACCATACAGTACTATAATTTTGTTCTGAAATGGACTAAAATATGAAGTCATATTTACTAAATTTTCCTTGCAGTATTCTGCTCAATGACAATTACAATTCAATGAGAGTGTGATATCTGACAAACAAGACAAGACTCAATTTTGATTTGTTTTCCTCAGCTAGACTAAGAGTAACTAAAATAAAAATCCATGGCTAAATTAACACTGAAGTGAAGACTTATGTGCTCATTTTATTCTGCGTGGGAGCACTAGGATTCCCATAGGTTATTCAGTCATCCAGATATCGGCTTATCCATAACACAGATTTTCGAATCTCTTCCATACTGTACTGGATATTAATTCATTGTTATTATATCTTTCAGTAGTTCAGTTGTTCAGGTTTCTCTTTTCTTAATAGCATGTTACTGTAGCCACAGGTCAAAGCAAACCTTTTATCTATAAAAGAGATGTCCTAGTTTGTCATATATATCTGAAGATGACATTTTTTTCCAGAGGTAGGTTAACAGCATCGTTCTATTAGCTCTCTCCACCCCTTTAAAAGAGAATACGAGTCTGAGAGGAGACCACTTTTCCCAGACGTATTTACAATATCTAGTTTAATGTTAGCTTATGTGATGTGTATATATTTTAGAAGGTTTTTGATTGCAAATGCACTATAGTATTTGCTTGTTAGTGAAAGCTGTAGTTGAGGTTGCAGTAGTTTCAAGGATAAGCCTGTTTTCACATGCTCATATCTTTCCAGAGTCTTCTGGTTTTGTACTGACCTTGTTTCTCTGGCCAATAGTAATTAAAAAAAAAAAAAAAAAAAGTTGAGCAGAAAATCCCTTCAGCCATATTTAGTTCTATACGTGTGTCAAATGTGGTTTTCCTTGTACTTAAAAAATTGCCACATTCTTTTCACACTGATGACTTGGAACATCTGCACTTTTAAACTGGATATGTGGCATGCAGATAGTCCGCAGTGAGGACCATCTGTTTGCAGCAATATTTAGAAAAAACAGACTGAACATGAAGAAAGTTATGAACAATTGAAACCTGGATATTGTGGGAGAATTACCTAAGTGTCAGTTGTGTGCATGCATGTATTCCGTTTATGTGCTCTCAGCAGTGCAAGTTGTTAGCAGTTGACATATTTATCCATTTTAAATACTGAGGCACTGATTATGAAAAGGGAGAACTGTGTTGGCCCTAAAGGCCAATGGGGTCCTCTGCAGGCTGAGTCTGCATATGGGGTTTACATATTAAGGTCTTATAGTAGTTTAAACATGCTTGCCTCCTGTAGTTCTGGATCATGTGACTCTCTCCCTCCCCAAGAACTCAGGGCACCCTCTTTGTGCACACAGATCTCTTCCCTCATCCTTCCTCTAAAACTGTCTCCATGTCACCTCCCTGTCCTCTGGATCTCTCCAGGGTTTATACTGGGAGGGGGCAAAGACTCGGTGGGCTAGGAAAAGGAATAGGTAAGCTGGGCAGGAGTGGAGGTGGCATATATTATCTTTCCTCTGACCCCAAAAGCTTAGTCAGAAAAGATACCACAGCCAGTGGCGTAGCCAGGTTTTAGGAGCAGGGGGAGCAAACATAAAAAAGGCGCCCCCCCTTGGCTCCTCCTCTGGCCATGCCTCCCCTTGGCTCCTCCTCCAGCTGCTCCGCACCCACCCAGCTCCTCTCCCATGCCCCCCCGATATCATCCCTCCTGCCATTGTCCCTGGCCAGCCCTTCCCTCGCCCCTCTGCTGCCGGTGCCCGCTGGGCCGGGGCTCGCAGCTCGGCAGGCTGAGCAGCAAGCGGCCACCTGCCCGCCTACCCAAGCCTGGCTGCGCTCCTCGCCCCTGTTCCTGCAGCCGGGTGGTTGCCATCAATTATTAATCAGCTCTCAGCAGCCGCGGCGGGGAGCGGGAGCAGCCGCGATAAGGAGGGTGGCAGGGAGGGCGGGCAGGAGGAGGGGAGTGAGTGTGCGAGCTGCGCCTGGCTCACAGAGGCCGGTGGCTGCCTGCGGAGTGGAGCCGGCAGCGCAGCGCGTTTGGAGAGCTGTGGGTCCCCCTCGCCACCGTGTCCCTGCGCTGTGTGGCGGCCACCTTGCCGGGAAGGGCCGCCGTCCCGGAGGACACGGAGGATGAGGCGGAGGCCGTGCCCTCCCCCATCGCTCCTCCGGCCGTGCCCCCTCTCCTCCTCCGCCCCTCCCCCGCGGCTATTTGGCTGGGCTCAGTGCTGCCGGCCGCCCCGCTGAGAACGGCCTGGCTCAGCGCACCTGCAGCGGGGCCCCCACCACGGGTGCACTGAGCTGGGCCGTTCTTAGCGCGGCGGCCGGCAGCACTGAGCCCAGCCAAACGGAGCCTTTCCCTCAAGGCTGCTGCCGAGGCACCCAGCCTCCTCCCCCCTTGCCGCTTCTCCCCCGGCCCCCATATTGCCGGGTGGCACGCGCCCAGCCCAGCCCCACTGCCGCACATGCTCCCCCTGGCCCCCACCGCCACGCATGCTTCCCCTCGCCCTGGCCCCCACCGCCGCGCATGCTCCCCCCAGCCTGGCCCAAGCACTCCGGACCCGAATGGGCCCAGCAGCGCAGCCCGTCCCTGCTCTCTATCTCGCCGCCTGGCGTGCTCCTCCAGACGCGCTCGCCACCCCCACCCCTCCCCATGGATCCTCCAGCCGTGCTGCCCTTCAGAGAGGTGCTGGCCCCACCCACTGGCGCCATATAAGGTAACCCCTAAGGTGCCGCTTTTGAAAAATGTGTGGAGGGGAAGCGGCTACTTCCCCTGAACCCCCCTAGCAACGCTACTGACCAAGCCTATTAGGGAACCTTTGTGCTGTAGCCAGTTGTAATCCTTGGTCCCAGAGCTGCTTGGCTGAGAGAACTAGAGTGGCAGCTGCTGGCAGCCAGAGCTGGTGTGGGAATAATGTGCCATATTTATTCAGTCAGAGTCTTAACTTTTGCATTTCCTGACTTTTAAAAACTTTAGCTCTACAATCCTAGCATTGCATTACTGAAACTGTTCGCATATGGGGTACACGAGTATGTGCAGAGAGAGACTGTGTGTGAAATAAATGCATGGAAGAATTTAATTGCCGTTTGTGTCTTTAAAAATAAAAAAGGTACAGATAATTCATGTCACTACACATTAATTAGAGAAGTGCATACAGGGAGAGAGACTCACTGCTCTGCATGTTAAATGATACTAAAGCAGATGTTTCACTAAGGGAGCTCATAGAAAAGGACTAAAAACTGATTCGTTAAAGAGAGAGAACAGTAAGTTCAATATAAATTGATACCAAAAATCGGTTTGTATCAAATGTTTATTTTGCTTGATTGACTTACTTTCATGCCTGTGTGCTTATTGGTTGAAGTATGAATTCTCTATAAGGAGTTGGGAAAAGGAATTAGCCTCTGTTGTATTCCTAGTCATAATGGCTCCACTCCCGTTGGTAGACTCCCCACTGCACATCTGGCAGCCAAGCTGGACTGCTGGTTTTCATTAGCACTCCAAACTAAGTTGTTAAAAAGAGTGCATAATATCCTACGTCAGATTGAAGCAGACTTTAATCTAAACAAGGAAAACACTTCAGGCTGACTGAAACTGCACTTTTGTGAGATTATCATTCAAGAAGAGTGCAGTGGAAAGAAGAAAACAAAAGCTAATCTGCTAACAAAAGTTCTGAGACCCAATACAAGAGTTTTGAACACTCTATTCATTTTCCACTGTTTTTGTAGTGCCTGGTCTGCCCTGGGTGTGAAGCGGATTTGTTGACTCTGCAGCATGGGAAAGAACCGACAACAGATTTACTATAGAGATGGTTTCGCCATCCCCTTAAAGGGTTATGAAAAGAGTTTAAATGTTTAGATTGGCCCCTCTGATGTACAATAAATTGTTATCTGAAACAATTGAGAACAAAGGAGAAAAAGTCATAATTACATATCAGGAAATGCAAAGTCCATTTTTGTGTACAAAATGGAGAGGGCATTTAGTTTCATTGACTTGGTCTCTGTGGAAAGCAGTCAGCCCCACAGGAAGGCCCTGCATTCCTGTCCTTTCGGTGAACCTGCCTGAAAGGAATACAGGAGTTATTGGGTAATCAAGGCTTGTCAGCACCTTGGTTATGCAGCGTGGTTCAATCCGATAATGTGAATGGAACCTGTAATAGCACTGATGAAAAGCACACCAGTTTGAAAAGGGTCTTGAATGATTTTTTTGTTCATTTTCTGTTTACATGTAATGTGTTATTGATGTCATTACCTTATAATACAGCTGCTTGTTTCATAGAAAAACTGGGAATTATTCATTATTTAAAAAAAAGAGAGAGAGAGAGAGAGAGAGAGAGAGAAAGAAAGAAAGAAACCCTGTTACGTGAAGAAAATTGCATTCGAATGCTGCAACTGAAACATATTGATTTTTCTGGCACAGACTTTTTAGATTAAAAATGCCAATACTAAATCCTTTCATGACCTATAGTTCATATGAAGTTCACGTGTCATTTACTATTATTCTGGAAAAAGCAGCATCTTTAATGAAAACATAGTTTGAAGGAATGTCCTGCATTTCTGTCATTTGCATGCAATTGTAATAATGCTTGACTAAGAGCAGAACATGCTGACATTGTGGTGGCTTATATATACATATTTTAAATTGCAGCACATTTATCTTTTTTAATTGCTTGTTTGTCTTTATTTTATTCTCATCTTGAGCTTTAGATCTGCCCTTTTTAAACTTCATTCATTCTCTTCTATGTGCATTACGATACACGGTCAAAGAAACTCATTCCCTCTCTCCCTCCCTCCCTCCCCCACCCCACTAAGCACGTGGAACTTGCTTCAGGTTTTACGGTGTTCAAGAGATCAATGAGTCAAAATGTTATTTTGATCTGCAGTACAGCAAACATTTCTAGTACCAGTTCCCACAGTTGCTCCTGACTTCACCAGATGTTTTCACCCATTTTTA
This sequence comes from Trachemys scripta elegans, assembly GCF_013100865.1. Lineage (NCBI taxonomy): Eukaryota > Metazoa > Chordata > Testudines > Emydidae > Trachemys > Trachemys scripta. Next base: position 68,468,554 of record NC_048299.1, read on the forward strand.
CTGGAGACTTTAAAGGTGCTGATGTTGTGCTAGCAGATTCTTGATTGGCAGGTTGGGAAATTTAAGGCCAAATTCAGCCCCGGCTTAAGTGCATTAAAGTCAATAGACTATTTCCGGCTTCCAATATGGCAAAATTTCTCTTTTAAACAGGGGCTTTCACATTGAGACAAATTAAGAAAGAGAGCATAGGAAAATGGTATATATCATTGAATTCAATGGAATTGCACCAGGGATGAATTTGTCCCAGTATCATTTTATTTGTAACGTTTTGTATTTGCTTGTCATTATGCCAAATATTTGCATTTCGTTTTGAGTGCTCCCTGAAAGACTGGCTGTTTCTTTTTTGCTTATCCTGGAGAGAAGTCATGTAATCCTGTATTTATGCCCATAGTTCCTGAAATGAACATATCACATCACAAATATTTAGCATGATGACTCCAATAAAAGAAGATGGGGCTTTTGTTTTAAAAATGGTAAGAGAAATTTATATGATAAGTACTTCCTCTAACTATTTACTGTCACAAGTTTGTCAGATAGCTTTATAAGCCTTCCCCACTAGGGAAGTCTTTACACACAATGGATAAAATTTTTGCTCAGTTACAGCAGAGTAAAGTGTTACTCTGGAGTCCAGTGGTGCAACTGAGCACAGAATCTAGCCCACTTTCTCACTTTTGCCCATAGCCTCAAACAATTATGAAAAGTCACTGCATATACTTTAATAGGGAATGAAATGCTGGTTCAAGGCACTGGCACGGGGAGATTCAGGTGTCTGGATACATACTTCTAAAAAGTCAGTGCACATTTTTTAAATTTCACTGCACATTTTTTTAGGCTCTGCTTCACCCAATCCAAAACCAGCATTTGTTTTCCTCTTAGGAACCTGAGATTCCTCAGGGTTTTGTATCAGTCTGCACAGATCTTTAGCGTTGTCTCTGCTCATTTTGGAGAAGTTGCCTTAGCATTTAAATCCAATGCACTGTGGTATTGTGTGGTACTATATTCTAGCTTTACTAAAAGGTTCACTCGATAGATAAGACAATTAGACAACTCAGGTTCCACGTCTTCAAATATGGCTTTCAGAGAATGTTTAAAACTATATATTATTTCACACGCAAGTAATTATAGAGGTACCCTAGCAACTCTGTTGCAATTGCATTGAGATTTGCACTTAAATCATTCTTACAGAATTTGAAAAATTCCTCTGTTTCTCACTTACGAATGTTTGCATAAAGCTAGGATTATCAGGCTTTCACAATGTGGCATGGGCCATAATAAACATTATCTTGTAGACCACATACCTTCCCATTTACAATGTCATGGAAGTTCTTTTCTCCCATTTCCAGTTGTTCAACATCCTTGCAAGCTATTGCTGTAGCTGCTACATGGAAAAGTTACATTAGGAAAGTATCTGTGTATTTTTAGCTGTCTAATAAATACAATAAGCACTTTGGCCCAAATTTGTAAAGGTATTTAGGCATTGCTGTGCTCAGTGTTATAATGCCTGCCTGACATAGGAGCCCAAGAGCTTGTCTACATGGTAGCTACTGTGCATCAAGCCAGGGTGTGAATCTACAGCACACCAGCTGGCTGGGCAGTAATGTCCATACTACTACAGCACAGTGCATTGTAGAAGCGTCCACATGGGACACCCACCACTATGTGGCCAATGGGAGCTGTGGAGCTGACGCTCGGTGTGGGGGCAACACGCGGAGCCCCCTGTGCCTAGGAGACAGAGAGACATGCTGGCTGCTTCTGGGAGCCACATGGAGCCAGGGCAGGTAGGGAGCCTGCTTTAGCCCTGCTGCGTCGCTGACCGGACTTTTAATGGCCCGATTAGTGGTGCTGACCGGAGCTGCCAGGATCCCTTTTCGACCAGGTGTTCCAGTCAAAAACTGGACACCTGGCAACCCTGCCTAAACACCTTTAAAATCTGGGCCTTTTTGTCTTGTTTTGAGCTAAGTTAGGGTTACCATACGTCCGGATTTTCCCGGACATGTCCGGCTTTTGGGGGCTCAAATCCCCGTCCGGGGGGAAATCCCCAAAAGCCGGGCAAGTCCGGGAAAATCGGGAGTGCTCGGCCGGGGCCGGCTGTGCGGGGCCGGGGGCATGGTGCCGGGCCGGGAACCAGGGGCGCAGTGCCGGGCCAGGGTCACAGTGCCGGGCCGGGCGCGGGGCCGGACGGGGAGCCGGGGGCGCGGTGCCGGGCCGGGG
>NC_048299.1:69114242-69144411 GCF_013100865.1 Trachemys scripta elegans
CCCCCCCCCCCAGCCCTGACCCCCAGCTCTGAGCCCAGCCCCTCTGAGCCGGGCACCCCCTGACACAGAGCCCAGCTCCCCACCCAGCCCTGGGCAACAGTAGCGCCACCCCCAGGCAGCGACAGCCCATTGGCACCAACCATCACCATCACCCAGCAACAGCCCATTATGTAATTGCAAATGTATACATACCATTAAAGCATTTAATGTTTTTAAATAATGTATTTCATGTATTTTCAAATTATTAAAAATTAATTTTTGAATGTATTTCACTGGTTATTTTTTACATCTCCAAATACATGTTACTATAGTATTGCAACCTTGTTTTTTATGGAAGGGGCCCCCGAAATTGCTTTGCCCCAGGCCCCCTGAATCCTCTGGGCGGCCCTGCACGCACTGCTCCTGCCTGCAAGTACTGGCCCCTCAGCTCCCATTGGCCGTGTGCTGGCTGCTTTCGGGAGTAGCATGGGGCCAGGGCAGGCAGGGCAGGCTATGCCGCCGGAGTTCGCGATCAACTCAGAGAGTCTCCAGGATCGGACAGTCGATTGCAATCGACCGGTTGGTGACCACTGTTGCAGACTAACAGCCTTATCCATGTTGATGTTAAAATCTGACCCTCAGAGCAAATTCTCACATGTAGTTGACAGTGACAGTAACAAAGAGATATTTTATTCTGAATATAGAAAGCTGGGGTCCAATTCTCTTCCTACTGTAAGTTAGTGGCAAAAACTTTAGATAACTTAAATGGTAGCAGAGTTGTGCCCTTAATAATTATCATTAACATTTAAAAATAGCTTAAATTAAATTCAAGTGCCTCTCTTCCCTTCTCTCCCCGCTCCTCCCCACCCCTAATGATAGAGGCAAAATCCTCCTGTGGAATTCTTCCCTCTCTCTCTCCTACTAATTTCCCTTTACATACATTACTTTCATTGAAGCCCTGAATTTTTGTCACCATCCTTCTGTCCATAGAGGGACTGAATGGGATTCTCTTTGCATTCATTTCAAACAGAGAGATCCTTGTAGGGTGATTCACTGAACTCCTCACCCCCCAAGGCTAAACACACAACTTCCACAGCAGTTCCATCTCAAACAGCAGTTGGGAGCAAAAGATGTGAACTAGCAAATGACCTCAGGCCTCTCAAGTGGTGGAGAAAATTCGGCCACTGAATCACACCTTTTTTCATTAAACAGTAATTTTAAACATTTAAAATGTCCAGTTATTTTCTCTTTCCATCTGGCTGTTTCTTCCAGATTGCTTATAATGATGGCTATAATGGCTTATAAATGATTATAATGATGCTTATAAACCTTAATAAGTATAGCTTAGATTTTATCATATGCTGAAATCACCTAAAAATGCCATTCAGAGTGGAATCATTATTCTAGCATGCCGGCTGGAAACCTCATGGAAACAAGGTCTCATGCATTTCTAGTACCTCTGCTTTAACTTGTAGCTAACACCAGGAAGTGAAAACTAGAAGCGTGTGAATAAAAGAATAAAAAGATAACTATATTTCCAAAACTCAAGAAAAGTTCAAAGTCAGGTCCTACAACGTCTCTGGATGTAGGTCTGCTACTAGCTGAAATGGGCCCACAGCAGGCAGTGATCATAATTCTTAATCTAGTCTGGAGGAGAGGCAATTCTTGACCTAGTCCAGAGATAGGCCTATGGTACGCGTGCTGAAGGCTGATGAGCTGATTTTCAGTGGCACTCACACTGCCCGGGGTCCTGGCCACCGGTCCAGGGGACTCTGCATTTTAATTTAATTTTAAATGAAGCTTCTGAAACATTTTTAAACCGTATTTACTTTATATACAACAATTGTTTAGTTATATATTATAGAAAGAGACCTTCTAAAAAGGTTAAAATGTATTACTGGCACGCGAAACCATAAATTAGAATGAATAAATGAAGACTCGGCACACCACTTCTGAAAGGTTGCCAACCCCTGATTTCTAGTCCTAAGTGGAACAAAGGATCTGGTCCAAGAGGTGAATATAGCTGGGCCGCTTGGTAACAGTGACCATAATAAAATTAAATTTAAGATCCCTGTGGCAGGAAAAACACCACAGAGGCCCAACACTGTAGCATTTAATTTCAGAAAGGGGAACTACACAAAAATGAGGAGGTTAGTTAAACAGAAATTAAATGGTACAGTGCCAAAAGAAATCTCTGCAAGCTGCATGGAAACACCATAACAGAGGCTCAACTTAAATGTATACCCCAAATTAAAAAATATAGTAAGAGACCCAAAAAAGAGCCACCGTGGCTAAACAACAAAGTAAAAGAAGCAGTGAGAGGCAAAAAGGCAACCTTTAAAAAGTGGAAGTTAAATCCTAGTGAGGAAAATAGAAAGGAGCATAAACACTAGCAAATGAAGTGTAAAAATACAATTAGGAAGGCCAAAAAAGAATTTGAGGAACAGTTAGCCAAAGACACAAAAAGTAATAGCAGATTTTTTTTTTAAGTTCATCAGAAGCAGGAAGCCTGCTAAACAACCAGTGGGGCCACTGGATGATCGAGGTGCTAAAGGAGCACTCAAGGACGAGAAGGCCATTGTGGAGAAACTAAATGAATTCTTTGCATTGGTCTTCACGGCTGAGGATCTGAGGGAGATTCCCAAACCCAAGCCATTCTTTATAGGTGACAGATCTGAGGAACTGTCCCAGATTGAGGAGTCATTAGAGGAGGTTTTGGAACAAATTGATAAATTAAACAGCAGTAAGTCACCAGGACCACATGGTATTCACCCAAGAGTTCTGAAAGAACTCAAATGTGAAATTGCAGAACTACTAACTGTAGTCTGTAACCTATCATTTAAATCAGCCTCTGTACCAGATGACTGGAGGATAGCTAATGTGATGCCAATTTTTAAAAAGGGCTCCAGAGGTGATCCTGGCAATTACAAGCCTGTAAGCCTGACCTCTGTACTGGGAAAACTGGTTGAAACTATAATAAAGAACAATATTGTCAGACGTATAGATTAACGTAATTTGTTGAGGAAGAGTCAACATGGTTTTAGTAAAGGGAAATCATGCCTCACCAATCTACTAGAATTCTTTGAGGGAGTCAACACGCATTTGGCCAAGGGGCATCCAGTGGATATAATGTACTTAGATTTTCTGAAAGTCTTTGACAAGGTCCCTCACCAAAGGTTCTTATGCAAAGTAAGCTGCCACGGGATAAGAGGGAAGGTGCTGTCGTGGATTGGTAACTGGTTAAAAGATAGGAAACAAAGGGTAGGTATAAATGGGCAGTTTTCAGAATAGAGAGAGGTAAATAGTGATGTCCCCCAGGGGTCTATTCAACATATTCATAAATTATCTGGAAAAAGGGGTAAACAGTGAGGTGGCAAAATTTGCAGATTATACAAAACTACTCAAGATAGTTAAGTTTCAGGCAGACTGCAAAAAGCTACAAAGGGATGTCTCAAAACTGGGTGACTGGGCAACAAAATGGCAGATGAAATTTAATGTTGATAAATGCAAAGTAATGCACATTGGAAAGCATAATCCTAACTATACATATAAAATGATGGGCTCTACATTAGCTGTTACCACTCAAGAAAGAGATCTTGGAGTCTTTGTGGATAGTTCTCTGAAAACATCCACTCAATGTGCAGTGGCAGTCAAAAAAGCGAACAGAATGCTGGGAATAATTAAGAAAGGGATAGATAATAAGACAGAAAATATCATATTGCCTCTATATAAATCCATGATACCCCCACATCTTGAATACTGTGTGCAGATATGGTCGCCCCATCTCAAAAAAGATATACATCTCTACCTCGATATAACGCTGTCCTCGGGAGCCAAAAAATCTTACCGCGTTATAGGTGAAACCGTGTTATATCGAACTTGCTTTGATCTGCCGGAGTGTGCAGCCCCGCCTCCCCGGAGCACTGCTTTACCGCATTATATCAGAATTCGTGTTATATCGGGTCACATTATATTGGGGTAGAGGTGTATTGGAATTGGAAAAGGTTCAGAAAAGTGCAACAAAATTATTAGGGGTATGAAGCATCTGCCATATGAGGAAGATTAATAAGACTGGGACTTTTCAGCTTGGAAAAAAGATGACTAAGGAGGGATCTGATAGAGGTCTAGAAAATCATGATTGGTATGGAGAAAGTAAATAAGTTAGTGTTATTTACTCCTTCTCATAACACAAGAACTAGGGGGTCACCAAATGAAATTAATAGGCAGCAGGTTTAAAACAAAGAAAAGGAAGTATTTCTTCAGAGAATGCACAGTCAACCTATGGAACTCCTTGACAGAGGATATTGTAAGGCCAAGACTATAACCGAGTTCAAATAAGAACTAGATAAATTCATGGAGGATAGGTCCATCAGTGGCTATTAGCCAGGATGGGTAGGGATGTGTTCCTAGCCTCTGTTTGCTAGAAGCTGGGAATGGGCGACGGGATGGATCACTTAATTATTACTTGTTCTGTTCATTCCCTCTGGGGCACCTGGCATTGGCCACTGTAAGAAGAAAGGCTACTGGGCTAGATGGCCCTCTGGTCAGACCCAGTATGGCCATTCTTATGTTCTTATGTTAGAAAATGTTTAATTAATGTAAAAAAAGGCTAATTATTAGGTCAGGCACTGCTTGTGTGTTTATAATCAATTAGAACATAAACACATTGACCTTTACCTCATAACAACAACATCTGAGGAAGATCTTGAGATAACAATCTTAGGAGTATAATGAACATGGCTTTGTTCTGTGCCAGCTCCCATGCGAGGCTCAGGCTGCAGGGCTATAAAATTGCAGTGTACATGGTCGGGCTTGAGCTGGACCTGGGCTCTGAGACCCCATGTGGGGGATGGATTTCAGAGCCCAGGCTTCAGCCCAGCCTGAACATCTACCTTTCTATTTTTAGCCATGGAGCCCAAGTCAGCTGACCTGGACTCTGAGACACTGTGCCATGGCTTATTTATTTTTTATTGCAGTGTAGACGTATTAGACTCAGTTGCAGAGATCCTGGAGGTGCTAAGCACAAATACTGAGAGGGAGGATGATGCTGATGCCCGTGCTCTGTGAGTAGTTGAGACTGTTCATGGAGTATGTTATCACCCAAAGTATAGGTATGAAAATCTGACCCAAATTTGAGGCAAAGGTGGGGATTCTATACAACCCCTATTTTCAGTCATAATCGTCAGAATTATTTTTGCAAAGATGAAATTTTCTATCCCTATTCTCAGTCTGAAAATTAATTTTCATTGTGACCAATTTGGTAAGGCTATTTTTGAATTAACAGAATACAAAATAATCCTCAATCCTGAATAGGCTTTGAAGGGACCTGCCCACCCATAGCTCCTTGAAAGATCAGGGCTAAAATGAACGTTCTTGAATTCAAGAAGAATTTTAGCACCAAGCTGACGGAAGCCTTTAGACCTGATCCTGCAAACCATTCCATACGTGAGTAATCCCTGCCCACATGCATATTCCCACTGAGTTCAGAACTACATGTGTGAGTGACTTAACAATGCTGCCATTAATAAAATGTGCAGGACTGGTCCCAAAAGTCTCCAAATCTGAAGCTGGGAACTTCCCTTGCCCTTCATGAGCACTCATTGGCACTTGACCTGTTTTCAAAACAACGTATTTGAAACTGTCCGATATCCATCATGAATACTGATCTATTTAGCATGCACAGTTCATTATTTTTATTGGGCCAAATCCTGAGACATGCTATTATCTGCAGCTCTCCACTGAAGATTTTAACATGTCAGACCTTACTTCTGGCTGCTGTGAAGTTAAAATCTCCAGCTTAGAGTTTCATTACAGTAGTTATTTGGTTGAATTTCCTTGGGTTTTAAGAGACAATTAGAAAAACAACAGAACAAACCAGAACTTCATAGTTGAAAGATCTGTGCTTGGGCCCATCAGTTCCGTTCATGTGGGCCCACGGATTGAGGGTAGTGTAGCTAGGGTGACCAGATGTCACGATTTTATAGGGACAGTCCTGATTTTGGGGTCTTTTTCTTATATAGGCTCCTATTACCCCCACCTCCTGTCCCAATTTTTCACATTTGCTGTCTGGTCATCCTAAGTGTAGGTAAAGAGATGATAAGCTCATGTTCAAAGAATGCCACCTCTCTGAAACTTGAGAACATGGGATCTGAGGGGGTTTTGGATGGGCTTGTCTTCCTTGAAGAGATGACTTTTCATCTGTATAGTATGACTTGCTCTAGAGTAAACATCTATGGTCTTCCAGCACTAGCACAGTTCAAAAGGTCAAGTAGATGTCTTGCTGGAATGGGACCAGCACTGATCTCCAAAACCAAGCCTCTTTATTGTTCATCTTTTCTACTGCCTATTTTGTATAAGAAATACCCAAACTGAAAAAGACAATAAATACGCAGAACATGGCAAGAGTAAATTGGGGTGAGGAAAAAAAGTAGAGACGTTGCAATTCAAAATGTAGAAAGGTTAACCAAGTAAAAGTCAAATGAAAGATTATCCTCAAGGGAATTTTTTCATTTTTGCATTAAGAAGGAATCCTTCCCTGCTGAAACTTGAATCTACAGCATTTGTATCCCTAAGTCATAGCTCTGCTTACTGAGTTTATAGAGACTCTCTGTCAACCATCAGTAGTAGGAGAGTTGAACTCTTTCTCAGACTTGCACCCTGCCCTGGTCCTGAGCTGCAGCACTCCCTGCTTTTGAAAGTCATTGTGACACCCATAATTTATTCATCATAGGATTTAGGTGCATCTACACTTTGTTTTGCTACTGGTTAGCTTTACAATTCTGTCAACAGCAGCACAGATAGAAAGATTAAATTTAAGGGGGAAGGGTTATTACTGCTGTTGGTGTCATATTTATTTATGTTTTTGATTTTATAAAAACACAGATGCTAATCCCAAGCTCAACATGTCCTGACACATTTATTTCACAAAATAATTATACACTAAACTGGGTGGTGCCTAAGGGTATCACTGCCTTCTGTAGGCCAGAATGTTAGGGGTAGGTGACCATATCATTTAGTAGTCACTGACCTACATAGTGTCAAGTATCAGAGGGGGAGCCGTGTTAGTCTGAATCTGTTAAAAGCAACAGAGGGTCCTGTGGCACCTTTAAGACTAACAGAAGTACTGGGAGCATAAGCTTTTGTGGGTAAGAACCTCACTTCTTCAGATGCAAGTGAGGTTCTTACCCACAAAAGCTTATGCTCCCAATACTTCTGTTAGTCTTAAAGGTGCAACAGCACCCTCTGTTGCTTCTGACCTACATAGGATATGTATACCCTAGTAATACTGCAGTTAAGTGAGATCTTTACTTTAGTTCAAGTGGCCAGGGGCTGTACTCTTGGAGCAGAAGGTTCTGGTTTTGTTTGGGGATGTGGCTGCCATGTTCTGAACGAGTGGAGCACTTAGTGAGAGAAATACTGGTAGGCTGGGGAGTGTGTGTGTTTGTGAGGCAGGGCAGGAGGGGGGCATGTAAAAAAAATCAGTCAGGTAATGATCATTATGGAAGGAATCCTTATTACAAATACATTGGATGAGGAAGACCAAGGGCAGGATAGGTGTATTACTCAATGGGGGGGAAGGGGAGAAGATAATAACAGAAAATATGGACATGGCGGACATGCAAAATGATTTTTTTGTTGCAGTTTTCACCAAGAAGGTTATTAGCGCTCATATGTCTAACATAATGAATGCCAGTGAAAATGAGGTAGGATCTGAGGCTAAAACATGGAAACAACAAGTTAAAAATTACTTAGACAAGTTAGATGTATTCAAGTTGGCAGGGCCTTATGAAATACATCCTGGAATCCTCAAGTTGCTGACTGAGGAGATATCTGAGCCATTCGTGATTATCTTCGAAAATTCATAGCCAACCTGAGAGATTCCAGAGGACTGGAAGAGGGTAAATACAGTGCCAATCTATAAAAAGGGGAATAAGGACAACCCAGGGAATTACAGACCAGTCAGCTTAACTTCAGTGCCCGGAAAGATAATGGAGCAAATGATTAAGCAATCAATTCGCAAACACTTAGAAGATAATAAGGCGATAAGTAACAGTCAGCATGGATTTGTCAAGAGCAAATCATGTCAAACCAATCTAATAGCTTTCTTTGACAGGGTAAAAAGCCTTGTGGATGGGGGGAAGCATTAGATGTGGTATATCTTGACTTTAGTAAGGCTTTTTATACTGTCTTGCATGACCTTCTCATAAACAAACTAGGGAAATACAACCTAGATGGAGCTACTATAAGGTGGTTGCATAACTGGAAAACTGTTCCAGAGAGTAGTTACCAGTGGTTCACAGTCAAGGCTGGAAGGGCATATTGAGTGGGGTCCTGCAGAGATCAGACCTGGGTCTGGTTCTGTTCAATATCTTCATCAATGATTTAGATAATGACATAGAGAGTACACCCATAAAGTTTGCGGATGATACCAAGCTGGGAGTCCCTTCCAGTCCTACATGATTATGATTATCAAATCAGGCTGAGAAGTGAGATACTAATACATAAATCTTTAAGAGATGCTTAAATGGTTTTGGGGAAATGGATGAATGCCAGAAAGACAGTTTCTACATTGGTGAGAAGATCAAAAAAGGGGTTTAGCTATTCTTAGTGCCAGTAATTCACTAGTTGTGGTGGCGCTGCTGCTGCCCAGAGCCAGTATTGGAGAATATTCTCTGTATCAGAAGAGCTTTTCTAGCTGCAGGGCAGAGAGAGTGGAAGCCTTGATAACCTGAGGAATATCGAGATAGTCCCCATCTGAGGCACTGACCCGCTAGCATGGCTACTTGTATGAGTCTTTAGGGTAAATTTGGGACAAACTTAGAAAATATGGAACAGTCCTTAAGTATGGGTTTAACCCCTAACTTCCTTGGGACTCTACTATATGAAATTGCAGTTAAGAGTTGGATCAGTCATCTGCAGGGCCAGCTCCAGGCACCAGCCGAGGAAGCACATGCCTGGGGCGGCACATGCTAAGGGGTGGCATTCCGTCCATTCTGGACAGTCCGGGCGGCTTTTTCTTTTTTTTGCTTGGGGCGGCAAAAATGGTAGAACCGGCCCTGGTCATCTGCCTTTGTGATATTTCATGTACCGTCAGCCAATAATGCTGTAATAAGTAATGGAGAATCATAGAAATTTAGGACTGGGAGGAATCTCAATAAGTCATCTGGTCCAGTCCCAAGCACTCAGGGCAGGACTACGTAATCACTAGACCACCTCTGACAGGTGGGATGTTAGATGGGGTGGGATCTGAGTTACTACAGAGAATTCTTTCCTGGGTGCTGGCTGGTGAGTCTTGCCCACATGCTTAGGGTTTAACTGATCATCATATTTGGGGTCAGGAAGGAATTTTCCTCCAGGGCAGATTGGCAGAGGCCCTGGAGGTTTTTCGCCTTCCTCTGCAGCATGGGGCAAGGGTCACTTGCTGGAAGATTCTCTGCACTTTGAGGTCTTTAAACCACAATTTGAGGACTTCAAAAACTCAGGCATAGGTTAGGGGCTTGTTACAGGAGTGGGTGGGTGAGATTCTGTGGCCTGCATTTTGCAGGAGGTCAGACTAGATGATCATAATGGTCCCTTCTGACCTTAAAGTCTATGAGTCTATGAGACAGGTGTTCGTTTAACCTGCTCTTAAAAACCTCCAGTGACAGAGATTCCATAGCCTCCCTAGGCAATTTGTTCCAGTGCTTAACCACCCTGACAGGAAGTTTTTCCTTATGTTCAACCTAAACATCCCTTGCTGCTATTTAAGCCCATTGCTTCAGAGGTTAACAAGGACAATTTTTCACCCTCCTCCTTGTAACAATATTTTATGTACTTGAAAACTGTTATCATGTCTCCTCTCAGTCTTCTTTTCCCCAGACTAAACAAACCAATCTTTTTCAATCTTTCCTCATCGTTCATGTTTTCTAGACCTTTTATCATTTTTGTTGCTCTTCTCTGGACTTTTTCCAATTTGTCCACATCTTTCCTGAAATGTGTCCCCCAGAACTGGACACAATACTCTACCTTATCAGTGTGGAGTAGAGTGGAAGAATTACTTCTCATGTCTTGCTTACAACACTCCTACTAATATATCCTAGAATGATCGCTTTTTCCCCCCAGCAGTGTTACACTATTGACTCGTATTTAGCTTGTGCTCCACTATAACCCCCAGTACTCCTTCCTAGGCAGTCATTCCCCATTTTGTATGTCTGCAACTGATAGTTTTTTTTCCTAAGTGGAGTACTTTGCATTTGTCCTTTATTGAATTTATCCTAATTACTTCAGACCATTTCTCCACTTTGTCCAGATCATTCTGAATTTTAATCCTATCCTCCAAAGCACTTGCAACCCCTCCCATCTTGGTACTGCCTGCAAACTTTATATATGTTCTCCCTATGCCGTTATCTAACTCAGCAGTTCTCAACCTGCAGCCCAATTAGCACACAGCTCCCAGCTGTGTGCTTAAAAAAAATTCAAAATTTGCCGCACTGGTCTGGCAGGGGGCAGGGTTGGCTGAACGGGGAGAGAGAGTAAGGCAGCCTGCAGGAGCGTTCCTGCCAGCAAGGGGCTGGTTAGGGGTCTGTGGGTAGGTTTATGGGCGGGGGGGGGGGGAAGGCTCTGGGCAGTGAGGAGGTGGCAGGCCCTGGGATCTAGAGTTCTGGTGGGGTGCTGCAGCACCGTCAGGTTTTAGGTGGGGTTCTGCTCCAGGCGTTCTGTCCAGTTGCCCAGCCCCACGCTGGGGTGTCCAAGTCCAGCTGTGGGCTGCCCGCCCCTTGTGGTGGGGTCCCAGGGTCTGGCTGCCCAACCCCACCTGGAGGGGTCCAGGTCCAGCTGTTGGGGGCCCAACCCTGTGTGGCGGGCTCCAGCTGCCTGGCCCTGTGCTGCAAGGGCCAGATCTGGCCACCTGGCCCCATACAGCGGGATTCCAGGGTCAGGCTCCGGATGCCTGGCCCTGCCCAGGGTGGGGGGCTGTCCTGCAGTCTGGCCACCCGGCCCAGCGTGCGGGGGCTGTCCCGTGGTCTGGTCACTTGGCCCCACGGAGGGAGGGTGGGGGTGTCCGGCAATCTGGCCCTGCATGTGGAGGAGGGGGGGTCTGGCCCTGCTGCAGGGTCCAGGTTCCAGCTCCACGAGGAGGTCTGGGTCTCAGCTGCCCAGCCCAGGGCTCTGCTCCTGGCCCCGCTCTGGGCGGGGGCGCTGGGCATAGGGGATTGTGGGGAGAGTTGGGGGGCTGCCCTGGTTCTCAGCCTGCAGCCTTTGTAACACATTGTGGGCCGCACGTAAACAGGTTGAGAACCACTGACTAACTCATTTATGAAGATATTGAGCAGAACCAAACCCAGGACCAATTCCTGTGGGACCCCACTTGATATGCACAGCTTGACTGAACCACTGATGATTACTCTCTGGGAACTGTTTTCCAACCAGTCATGCACCCACCTTATAATAGCTCCATCTAGGCTGTACTTCCCTAGTTTGTTTGTTTGAGAAGGTCATGCGAGACAGTATCAAAAGCTTTATTAAAGTCAAGTTATTCTGCCTGTGTGATATGAATCTTAATGACTGATAGCAAGTACTTGTAATGTTATTTTACTTGTGCTTCTGTGTGTTATGTGTGTGATCCCTATCTAGCTGTTAAGATACAATAACTTTCTACTCTGGGAAGTACAAGTATGATTTCAGTCCTAGTGCATTAAAGTGCTGTCCTGCACTGAAAACAGACTGGACCAGATACATCTACCTGTGCCTGCAGAAGTGATAACTGCACACCTCAGCAACCAAAGTTGCAGCTGTCACTCCCACATTCCCTGTGCGGTCTGCTCCCTAAGGTCACCTGTAAAGTTTGCCTCAGGCTTCATGGAGCCCTGGTTCAACAAAGTATTTAACTCATGCCAAGTGTTTGAGTACACAGTCCTACTGACTGCACTGGGAGTAGAGCTGGGTGGGAAACCATTTTCCCATTCTGCAAAAGTTTTTAAGAGTTCAAAATTTTTTCCCATTCAATCTCGAATTTGTAAAAAATTTCACATTGGGTCAATTGAAAGTTTGTTTAGGTTTTGACCTTAATACTTTAAAAAAAAACCTTTTAATATGTATTAACTGAAAATTTAAATGAAAATTCATTTTCAACCAGGAAAAAAACTTTTTGTTTCAAAAATGTGGAAACGTCTTTTTTTGACAATTGTTTCGAATTGGGAGATTAGTCAAAACCGACCCTTTCCCATGATCAGTTTTGGCTTGGACTCATCAGTATTTTCTGATGAAATGTTTTTGTTGGAAAATATTCTAATTGGAACTAATCACATGCTTAAAATTCAGTATATGCTTAAGTATCTTGCTGAATTTGGGTCAGAGGCCCCACTCCAGTAGAAAATGACCAGGAGAAGTGCTGCATCAGTGCATCTTCAGGGTAGCTTAGCTCTGCATCCTCCTGGGTTGGCTCCATTACTTAGTTTGCAATCCTTTTCAGGCAGCCTTTCTGCGATGCTATGGAGGATGTCTACTGTATTTCACAATACTAAAAATCCAGCTCTGCAGCCTTTTCCATTCCGTGGTCCTGCTGACGTCTGTGGAACTTCTTGCATGATTAAGTGCGGTTTATCATGAGTAAGCGTTGCAGAATTGGGTCCCTACAAATGCCTTGTGTTTCTTCTCTCTCCCTGTCATAGAACTGGCCAGCCTGTTCTCTAATGCTGTGATTTCTGTCCAGGACAAGCTGCTGCTAGAGCAGTACTTAATAACATCCAGGATTGAAACGCCTGTTTATGGTGTTAATCAAAACCCTTCAGGAACCCAATGGGCAAAATACCTAATCTACCAACCCTGCAGGCTTCTGAACAATTCTGTTTATCCACAGCTAAGCTCTCCAGGCCATCTCTATTATAAACACTCTTTACTAAGTTATGTTTTCACTTAGTTGTGTGTTGTTAGGCACACAGACGTCATCTTATCTCTAAAACTAAAAAGTTGTTCTAACTCACCTCTCTTTTAAACATACTGATTCCTTAGTTTCCACAATATCATGCTACACTTTTAAATGTTCCATTATTTATTTACTACTGACCGGCTGATAGATTTATTTTTTAATTAAATGATCTCTTCTTACTGCTTTCATTATGCCAATTTCCTTGTTGATGGTGACAGTATAAATGTGTATGAGAGGGTGGAATAATAAGCCTGCTGAATACCAAAAAGCAATAAGGTCAAGTCTCCTACATAATAACATCATCACACAGATAATACATTTGACATTCTTCCTTGCTGCTTTTTAACATTAAAATGTCCACCCTCCTCTCCCCATATATTTCCTGCAAACACATGGATAACTTTCAATGATCATTTTAAAGGCACAATCCTAGTAACAACAACAAAAGACATCTTGACATAGTTATCACTGGCAAACTCCAGAAATTTAAATTATTCAGGCGCAGGTGAAATTTTCAAAGTCCCACTGATCAGTGGGTTGTCTGCTTAACATGTGGTTGGCAAGCTACTTCCATTTTTCTTGACAGTCAAATGATATAATCAGAACCTACATGACATGTTTGTCTTTAATGTTTTACCACATCTTTCATCTAGAAACTAGTACTTGTCCTGCTATGCAAATGTATCTACCTATTCATTAGTCTGTCAAAATGTCTACAAATATTGGATTTGTTTTGAGGAGAGAAGGCCTAATTTGTGAAATGAAAATATTTTTCTGCTGCTCCCCTACCACATGAACTGTGATAAATGCAACTTGTGTTTCAAGATACATTAAAAACAACCAGTTAAAGGTACTTATCTGGTTGGTGATTTAAAAAAGAGTCACGCAAATAACCCAGCTGGACAGAACTGAAGTCTCAGAGGAAATTCCTGTTATTATCTTCAAAAATGGCTGGACATAAAACCCATTTAACTGTACAAACCAGTTGAGGTCCATTTTCTTAATCGGTCATTTCAGTCTCCAGTGCACATCAGCTCAGGCCAGGTATCAAAGTACTCCATGTAATTTCTTGACCCATGAAGATCCATTTTCTCCTTCCCAACATATAAATTTCTCTCATCATCAGGGTGCAAAATCTCTCTAAACATCCTCTGGTAGCCAAACTAGAGGTAATAACATGCTTTTTGTTTCTGTTCTCTTTCTTTTTAAAGGGCAGCCACTTTAAAATCCATCAAGCTGAATGACAGCAAGAACATACCCTGAAAGTAGAAGGTTTTGGCAACCGTATTTATTACTGAAGACGCTTGCTCTTTGAAAATGAGGGATAGCTTTGGAAGAGGCTAGCGGAATCACCAGGCATAATACTCTCACCCACAACCACATGGTTCATTTGTGTTCTCACACATACACTTTTCAAAATACTCTAGCATATGCTGACGGCCTACAGAGAATCCTCATCAAAACTTTGCTGAGTCATTTCCTTGTGAGCCTGCAGTAGTGTATGGAAGAGGTGTATCATTTTGAAGTTTAAAGCTCCAGTACAATAAATGGTAGAAAGTTTTTCATGTGGGAAGTGAGGGATTATGCTCTCCAATGCTACATTGAATTCTTCTGGCAGAGTATGCAGTCATTCATGGAACCATTATTGGTATCTTTTTTGGTGTTTAAAAAAATTGACAATTGCTTATTGTAATCTTTCCTACCTCAATGAAGTATTAGTGAAGCATTGGAAGACTGAAGGACACAGCTCATTTCATAGTACCAAATGCCACAGTTCCCCTGCAGAATAAGAGGCTGGTTGTTGCTCTGTTATACCAGTTTTATTCTCGTGAATCTCCACTGACTTCCGTGGGAATAGTGGCCTTGGGTAACAATAGGTGATTTTTTTTTCTTATTTCAATGACTTCACCAAACACTTCAGTGAGGAAATGCAGCTTACAAAGAGCCGCTGAACTTTTACAAACTTCAGTGTAGATACATCAGGCCAATTGTGTTTGCAAAGAGGTACTACTCTACGGGCAAAGCTTCCATCTGTCATGGATGTCAACATCTTGTTGCTGTTGTCTGTGACAAATATCTAAGCTTTGAGTAAGAATCGAGACTGCCAGCAAGGAATGGATAATGTGCTACATGTTATCATAATATGCCACCCTCTATCTGAACCACATTCACGATGAATCCTCTGTTTTTCCATGTAAGAGAACCCAATCTGTTCTGGTTATGCTGCCAAGACGTGATAGTAAGGGTGATGATCCTAAAACAGCGGTTCTCAAATTGTGGGACTCCAAAGTGGGTTGTTACCCCATTTTAATGGGGTCACCAGAGCCAGCATTATATTTGCTGGGACCCAGCACTGAACCTGAAGCCCAAGTTCCACCTCCATCGCAGCAGAGGGGCTCAGGCTGTGACCCCCTCCAACCGGGGTGGTGGGGCTCGGGCTCCGCCGCCCCTCCCGGGGTCATGTAATAAATTTGTTGTCAGAAGGGGGTTGTCAGGGCTGGATCCCCACTTTGAACTTTAGGGTACAAATGTAGGGGCCTGCATGAAAACTTCTAAGCTTAACTACCAGCTTAGCTCTGGTTCGGCTGCCACCATTTCAATGGATTCCCTCCCTGGGAAGCCTTGAAAAACCTTCACCCATTCCCTGGTGAAAACAAATCCAAACCCCTTGGATTTAAAACAAGGGGAAATTAACCATTCCCCTCCTTCCTCCCACCAACTCCTGGTGAATCAGTTCCAACCCCCCCTGGGATCTACAACAGGGAGAAATTAACCATCCCCCCTCCTTCCTCCCACCAACTTCTGGTGAATCAAGATCCAAAACCCCTTTGGATCTAAAACAAGGAAAAATCAATCAGGTTCTTAAAAAGAAGGTTTTTAATTAAAGAAAAAGGTAAAAATCATCTCTGTAAAATCAGTATGGAAATCAACCTTACAGGGTAATCAAACTTAAAGAGCTCAGAGGACTCCCCTCTAGTCTCAGGTTCAAAGTACAGCAAACAAAGATAAACACTCTAGTAAAAGGTACATTTACAAGTTGAGAAAAACAAAGGAAAACTAACACGCCTTGCCTGGCTATTTACTTACAAGTTTGAAATAGGAGAGACTTGTTTAGAAAGATGTGGAGAACCTGTATTGATGTCTGGTCCCTCTCAGTCCCGAGAACGAACACCCTCCCAAACAAAGAACACAAACAACAGCCTTCCCCCCGCCCCAAGATTTGAAAGTATCTTGTCCCCTTATTGGTCCTTTAGGTCAGATGCCAGCCAGGTTACCTGAGCTTCTTAACCCTTTACATGGAAAAGGATTTTGGAGTCTCTGGCCAGGAGGGATTTTTATAGTACTGTACACAGGACAGCTGTTACCCTTCCCTTTATAGTTATGACAGGGGTCATGGTGCAATGAAGTTTGAGAACCCCTGTCTTAGAATAACTTCCCAGTTATTTATGTCTGTGGAAAGGTACGCAAAATATCAGAGGCCATTCTTTAATTTTGAAATTTCATACAGAAGAGTCCAAGAGAAGTTAGTAAACAAGGCACTACAGTAAATTGCTGTTACTTCCTAAACCTTGGATTGTCGCTGTCCCAAATTTAACCTGCAGTGTCACCCAGCACACTAATCTCTATTCCTCTGATTTCCTAAGTTTCCAGGCTCTAATGTCCTGAAGTCTTCGAAAAGGTCTTCTGGGCTTGATAATAGTCTCTAATTCTGGATCTGGGTTTTCCTGGTAACGTTACATAGGGCTTGTCTACATTGCAATCATGGGGTATGATGGCAGCTCATGTAGCAATACCCGAGCCAGCTTTAATGTAGTTAGCTTGTGTACTGGAGCTGTAAAGCTGCTGCAGTCCAGGCTTTAGCGTTGGCCTGCTGTTCCAGGTGAACTTGTAGAGCCTGCGTTGAAGCCTGCTGCAGCTTCACTGCTCTGGGATCCAAGCTAGCTAGATTAAAGCTAGTGTGAATCTGGCTACTTGAGCTGCCATCCTACCCCCTTATTGCATTATAGACCTACCGCTACCAATATTGGTGCTTTTTCAATTACAAATTCTATATTTATTTTTTTACACTGTTTGGGTGCCCGGATTTTTTCTTTGGCTGCTGAGATTTCACATAGTATCTGTCTTATTGCTTCAGGCTGCTTTTTGGTCATCCATCTCAGCAAAGGGGAATTGAGAGAGCTTTGAGGTGGACTGTGCTCTAGTCCTCCGAGGAAACTGCAATGAATTGTGGTAAATTTAATACAAAAAGTTAGGATCTTAAAAGGCTACTTTGAAATAGGGAGTCAACTCAGCTACCGCTGAATTGTGAAGACCATGCTAGTGAGGATGGTGATATGTCCTCCCAACTGTCAGTTATTCTACATCAGAACAGCCATACTGGGTTAGCCCAATGGTCCATCTAGCCCAGTATCCTGTCTTCCGACAGTGGCCAATGCCAGGTGCCCCAGAGGGAATGAACAGAACAGGTAATCATCAAATGATCCATCCCCTGTTGCTCATTCCCAGCTTTTGGCAAACAGTGGCTAGGGACACTTCAAAGCATGGTTTTGCATCCCTGCCCATCCTGGCTAATAGCCATTGATGAACCTATTCTCCATGAACTTACCTAGTTCTTTTTTAAACCTTATTATAGTCTTGGCCTTCACAACGTCCTCCGGCAAAGAGTTCCACAGGTTGACTGTGCGTTGTGTGAAGAAATACTTCTTTTTGTTTGTTTTAAACCTGCTGCCTATTAATTTCATTTGGTGACCCCTAGTTCTTGTTCTGACATTGCACTCCATATGATTTTATGAAAATATGCTAATGAGTGTAAATATAATGTTACTGGAATATGCTTCATGCAAAAAGTCGTTTGTAAGGTATCATTACAAAGCTTATAATCTACTGAGTGTATTCATCCTATTTATATGAATGTGTCACCCTTGTATCTGAAACTAGGAATATAAAATATAACTCTGAGGCCCTATTGTAGTTATGCAAAGTCTGGGCCATTAATGGTGGTTTAGAATCTTGATGGCTCCCATTAACTAGGACAATTAACTGTAGATGGCTCTGTTTACTTGCAAGCCTTCCTGTGAGTCAGGCCGGGAAGAATGAAGGTTGGGGTCTCAAAGGACATGTGACCATGTCACCTGGTACTGGAATCCATCTTAAACCTGGTGCTTTTCCATTTAGAAGGAGTGGTGGGGACCCAAAAATACAAAAGATTCCTGCCTTGTGCCAAAGGTATATAAGGGGGTGGAACAGAACAAAGGGGGCCACAGTCATGAGAAATCCACTAGCTACCACCTGAGCTGGAACAAGGACTGTACCAGGGGAAAGGATTGGGCCCAGACTAGAAAGGAGTCTAGTCTGTGAAAGAAGCTTATTGGAATATCTCTAAGGGTGAGATTTACCTGCATTTAATTCCCTACTGTATTAGGCTTAGACTTACATGTTTTGTTTTATTTTGCTTAGTAATTTACTTTGTTCTGTCTGTTATTACTTGGAACCACTTAAATCCTACTTTTTATATTTAATAAAATCACTTTTTACTTATTAATTAACCCAGAGCAAGTAATTAATACCTGCGGGAGCAAACAGCTGTGCATATCTCGCTATCAGTGTTATAGAGGGTGGACAATTTGAGTTTACACTGTATAAGCTTTATACAGGGTAAAACAGATTTATTTGTGGTTTGGACCCTATTGGGAACTGGGTAACTGGGTGCTAGAGACTGGAGCACTTTCTAAGCTTATTGGAATATCTCTAAGGGTGAGATTTACCTGCATTTAGTTCCCTACTGTATTTGTTCAGTTTCTCTATAATGGCCTTATTGTATCCTTTAGCATCTTGATCATCCAATGGTTGTTTAGGCTTCCTGCTTCTGATGTACTTAACAAAAATGTTGCTATTATTTTTTGAGTCTTTGGCTAGCTGTTCTTCAAAACCTTTTTTGGCCTTGCTTATAATATTTTTACACTTCACTTGCCAGAGTTTATGCTCCTTCCTATTTTCCTCATTAGGATTTAACTTCCTCTTTTTAAAGGCTGCCTTTTTGCCTCTCACTGCTTCTTTTACTTTGTTTTTTAGCCACGGTGGCACTTCTTTGGTTCTCTTACTGTGTTTTTTAATTTGGGGTATACATTGAAGTTGAGCCTCTATTATGGTGTCTTTAAAAAACTTTCCATGCAGTTCAATGGTTCGGTTGCCAGTTCTGACACAGACTTCTTGTATGACTTCAGGAAAGTTCCTCAATCTCCCTGTGCCTTAGATCCCCCTCTGTAAAATGGGGCAACAGTATTTCCTTTCTCTGTCTTGTCTATTTGGATTATAAATTCTTTGGGACAGGAACTCTCCCGTATCATGTTTATATATAGTACCTAACACAGCAGAGCCCCGATCTTGGTTGGGAGGGAGACACTATTATCTTGCATGTAGTGAATGATAATAGAAACCTATTATGTGTGTTGGAAGACCTGCTGTGACACAGCCTGTGGAAAGCTGTCTGTCTGGCTATTTGTAATCTAGGGAGCTGGTTCAGCAGATTTCCTTACTCTGAGCACAGGCTAGAAAGTCTGCTCAGTTAGCTGCCTTGATTATCTCAATACACCATTATCCAAACATTTCTGGTGTCCCTCAAGGCCTTTGGATAATTGGGTGTTTTACTGGATTTGTTAAGCACTGAACATTATGGACAGTTAAGAGGAAAAAACTACTTTTTTTAATCCCCACCACCATCCTTCTCTGTTCACATTGCAGTTTCTGCTGTAATGGGATCTCACAAATATGCTACTTTTCTTTGTGCTCCTACATATAAAGCTCCTTCAGCATGAGGCAACATCTCTTTAGAGCAAAAGATTTGCTTAGAATGTTGGGGGGTCATCTGCTTGATTAGAGGCTGTTGTTCTTTCAGGGATTTATAATAGAAGCAAGTTCCTCGTGAAGCTTCCCCTCCTTTCTAAATATTCTGTTTTAATGTAATTGTCTGATACTTTGCCCTTCCCATTCTATTAAGTACTTGCTTGGGTGAACAGGTAGTTGGAATCTGCAATATAAATAGCCCATTTTACAATGTTGCCAGCTCTCATGATGTTATCCTGAGTCTTGTGATATTGAGATTTCAGATGAAGAGCGAGCATGTTTCTAGCCTTCATGGTTGCAGAGAAAAGCTTAAAAACATGAAGCGAGTGTTCCCTACTGGCTCAGAAACTAAAAGGCAAAGAAAGAGAAGACATTTATTATTTAAAAAAATCATTTGTAGCCAGTTTCATGATTTTTGAAAGTTTGGGGTTGGCAATAAGAATAATACCTAACTCTTATATGGCACTTCTCATTGGTAGGTCTCTAAGTGCTTTACAAAGGATTTCGGGACTATATCGACCAGAGGGATGCTAGTACAGTATATCACCTTTGAAGGCAGTTGGGCCAAATTCTCTGCAGGCTGAGGAAACTGCAGTGAGCAAGAGGCTCTGGAAGTCACTGGGAGTTGTTAGCTGGGCTCTCGTTTCTGTATTCCAATTGCATTCCATTGCCAGCTACTCTTCACTCTTTTTTGACATTCTTTCTTAGTGTTCAGTTGCACAGTATTGTGTGTTTAGTGGTAAAGAAAATGTTGTGCTTGCTTTTCAGAACTTCTTATCCCATGCTGCAACTGTTTTTCTGTAAAACCCTGTAAATAAATACATATAGATTGTTAAGTTTAGGATTTAACAGGAATTATTTGCTTAGTCTACTATCCCACCTACCAATGTGATATTACTGGGGAGCGAGTGTTTTTCTGGGAGTGGGGGGAAAAAAGTGTGTAAAGATACTTACCCTAACCCACTAACCCATTGTGGTTAGCAGAGAGAAAAAGTTAAATACAATGCAATGTTAGAATTGCGTGTGTGTGTGTGTGTGTGTGTGCGCGTGCATGCATGTATGCATTCTTGCCTTTTTGTCCTTCCCCCATATCTATTCCTATATCTTCTTTTTCTCTATATTGTTCCCCTCTTTCTTTCTTCCTGCAACTACTTTTTATCTCTTGTATCATCTTCTTTGTTCCTGTTTCCTCACCTTATTTCTACAGATGGGTCCAAACTCAGGGGAAATGCCAATGTATATCCAAATTCTACAGCTCAGGGCCATCTCTACTTTTATTATTACTGTAGTGTCTAAGATCCCCACTCAAGAATCAGGGCCCCATTTTGCGAGGTGTTCTCCAGACAAGTCACAAATATGCCAGTCCCTGATCGAGAGAGAATAATCTAGATGTCAGAGAGGACACAGCGAGTGGATAAAACGGAGTGGAGTTAGTGTGGAAGATGAAGTAACAATAAAATGAGCTTTAACAGAAAGCTGAAGTCACAGCCCTCCAGCTGCCTAACCAAAGCAAGATAGGAGCAATTTTAGACATCGATGCACAGGTAAGTTACAGATCTTTGTTTAGGTGATTTGTTGGGGTTTTTTGGTCCTGCCCCCAACCTTTTTTGGCTTTATTTGCCTCCTTTTTCTTAGTGACTTTAAGTTTTCACCAGGCTCAGCAGCAGTAAACTTTACACTAGGAAAGGCTACTGAGTCTAGGACTGAATTCAGGCCTCAGACACACCTCACACCTCTTCTGTGGCCCCACACCTTGCAATGGCTCCCTCCATTGCATTAGGTTTCAGAGTTATGATGGTTGAGGCCATACATACCTTTTGGAGTTATTGTTTCAGGCTGTCTGCACACTCAGAAAGATATCCATCATGTTCAGGCAAGCTTTTCTTTGCATCCATTAGGGGCTAGAAACATGTTTTGTAAATGGAAGCTAGGTTTCTGACTTCATCCAGTGCCACTGGGAGCTGGGGCCCTAGGCATGGACCTATAATGTCTATTCCTCAATCTGGCCCTGACAGAGGGCCAATAGAAATGGACTAGAATCAAGTTTCCCTACCTAGAAAGGTTTCTACCCTTTGTGTGGAAGGGAACTGATGCCTCAGTTTGATTCTAGTCCTGACAGATGCAGAACCCCCAGACATCCAATCTACTTCAGTAGGAATAACAGATGTAGACTATATATACCTATACCTGTTTTCCCCCCTTCTCTCCTCATCCAGCTATTTGTAAATTGCTAGGATCCACCGGCTCTGCTGCATATGTGAAACAGTGATACAGGAGGCAAATGGTTCTTCCTTTCCCTCTGCAGTCAGCTCAGTGTGCACAAGTGTTCTGTGGAAACCTTATCTGTCCCCACTTCCCCCGGTGCCTAATCCTGACTCTGGCCATGCATGATTTCACATTTGTGAGGGGCGTTTTAATGATAATCGAAAACAGAGCAGATAACAATGAAACAGAAGAAGATGGAGGTGTCGACTGCTTGGGCATCTGCTGCACAGACCTGGGAGATATCTTGTATCTCAGGGTCACTTGTTTCGATATTAGCATCATGTTCATGCAGCAAGTGTCTCATTAGCACGCTTACTGCCAGTCAGGATTTCTTATGTCCTTAATAGCCTGATGCTTTTTTCCCCCCTGTGTCAGCATCAATCTCTCACCTCACCAAGGGTGGGCTCTACAGCAGGATGGATTTAAACACACAGAAATAATGCTTAGGTAGCAATCGCACCATCTGGCTGAATCAGAGTTTAATACTGGCATAAACTGACAGGAGTTGAAGCAAAAGAACATGTTGGCTGGATTCTATAGGGATTGTCCTGCTCCACAGTTGTTTTGTGTTTGTACTGTACATCAGTGGTTCTCAGCCTGGAGTATGCATATCCTTGGGGGTACACAGAAGTCTTCCAGGGGGTACTCAACTCATCTAGATCAGTGTTTCTTAACCTCAGGGTTTTGAACACCAGGGGAATTGAGGGACAGGTTTGGGGGTGGGGAGGTCGCAAGTGCAGGGCCAGCATTAGGGGGTGGCAAGCAGGGCAATTGACTGGGGCCACTTGCTACACGGGGCCCCGCAAAGCTAAGTTACATGCTTCAGCGCCGGGCAGCGGGTCTCAGGCTTCAGACAAGGCTCACAAGTGAAAAACAGGCTCAAGTATCACACTGAAATGTAAGTACAATATTTATATTCCAATCGATTGATTTAATAATTATATGGTAAAAATGAGAAAGTCAGCAATTTTTCAGAAATAATGTGCGCTGACACTTTTGTATTTTTAGGTCTGATTTTGCAAGCAAGTCGTTTTTAAGTGAGGGGACACTTGGGGTATGCAAGACAAATCACACTCCTGAAAGGGGTACAGTAGTCTGGAAAGGTTGAGAACCACTGCTGTACATAATTTTTTCTTACATTCTCAGAATCTTGTTGGAAGGTAGTACAAAAAAATCCCACTGTGTTTGGATTGTTCTCTCTCTTTCCACTTTTTATTGAGGAAATTCAACTCTTTCTCACACAGAGGCAGTACAGAACTTGAAAGCTGTCATGACCTCTGACTTTAAATTATATTCTCCCTATTTCCGTGAGGGCCATTGGGTTTATAATATCATCATCATGGGAGATGGAAGAAGAGTGCCCTGATTATAGTAGGAATATCTGCATCAGAATAGAATTACTGAGGGGAGGAGCAATAAACCATGTGTCTAATCTTTTGTGTGGACTAGCACTGACAAACACATTGTATGATAGTGGCAATACCTGTACTGGTGTTTCCGGTTGAGGCCGCAATATCAGTATTTACAATGGTGATGATTCTGAGATAGTGAGCTTCTTTCTAGTGTCATTTTTTACCCTAATTCAGCAAAAGGAATGCTGATGGGCTAATATCACTCAGGGAAGTTGGACTGTATTGCTTGGAAATAAGTGGCTAGTTACAGTAATGGTAATTGTGGTGGCATCAGGTTAGACACTCGTAGATGTAAATAAGTTATGGATAGCAATAACTTTGATGGAAAACTGACTTCAATGAATAGAAAGTTTGACACAAACAATAAAAAAACAGAGGGGATAACCAAATGAAGTGAAAGAAGATGGAGGTGAAAACTGTATTCATAGAAAAATTTTAGGTTCTCAGTTTATTGATGAAAACCTGTAAAATTTCAATTTTGAAAACAAAAACAAGAAAAATGGTTTTTGCCAAAAAAATGTCTGGGGGAGGAGTGTGTGTGATTCATTCCCCAATCAGCTCTAATTATAGATCATGTTAAGCTTTGCTGTGCATCATAGGGTCTCAACCATGGCCACTCTGGCTGGCCCAATGGTCCTCAAATAGATTGAGTGTTTGATGATGGTGATGATAGGGAATCAGGCCTGCTGTCCAGCACTTGGGACGAGTTGCTTCATACAGTAGATTAAGGAATCACACACTTGTGAGTACAGATAATTTTCAAAGTATGAGGTGATGTATTTCAGAGGGAAAGGGATTTGGTACAGGGTCTTTTCTGTGTCCTTATACAGCTTCGTTTTTTAAATTAAAAATGTCGTAGCAGCTGTGTGAATGTTTTGACTTCTGGCTTGTGTTATGAAACCTACTGAAAACCTTGAAACACAGTGGTTTGTCAACCATGCGGGAAGTGAATTAATTCTTGATAAGTGAGGGGAACTACTCTGTTATAAATTTGCTCAGATAAACCTGTACTCTTGAGTGTTGCACAGAGTATGAGAAATACTGCAGTTGTATCTGCATCCTTAGACCTTGTTTTTGTTGATTGCCTTTGTTTTATGCAGTGTTGTTGTAGCTGTGTTGACCCTGGGATAGTAGAGAGAGACAAGGTGGGTGAGGTCTGATTAAATATGCACCCCTGTATTCACACCCTACAAATTATTATAATAATCTTTGTACAAAATATGCTTTGTGATGGATCGTTTGAAAACTAATAACTCACTGGTTGATATTGTGGTGACATCTATGTAGCAATGTTATATGTAAAGTTATAAAAATAAGCTGAAATTAGGTCTGAAATATCTTTACCAGACTAATCTAGGTAAACCAATTTCTCAAAGACAAAGAGCAAGTGGATGCCCCTAGCCAGGTGTCATCAAAATTGATGGCCAATCACCTGTCAAGTCGCCATTCTTTGGCAAGGAACGGGGGGCAGGAACAAATTGATCTGCATTTTAACATGGAATCTTTTTCACAACGAGACTCCTTGTCTCCATTCTCACAGTGGGAATGAACTTTATCTAGGAGTAACCCTCAGGAAAATGCATTTCAAAGGGGGACTGGACTATAAAAGTGAGGAGCAAAAGCACCCCACCATATCTCTCCCTATCCATCTCTCTCTCTCTCTTTCATCTATGAAGATAAAAGAAACAGTCTACAGAGTTTGGGAGCATCTCCTTGCCTGAGAATTTGGTCAGCAATGTTACTGGCTACATGGTACAGGGCTTCATCTTGAACCAACTCTACTTTAAGTTTTAGTACTAGGAAGCGTTTTATCTTGTAACCATTTTTTCCTTTAATGCCTTAGATTTTAAGTGAGTACAAGTATATCTCCTTGTAATTAAATAACCTTGTTTTATTCTTTAATTAAAACTAATCCACTGTTGTGAATTGTTTGTTTGAGTAACTCCATTTAAAGTAGCAAACTGCTGGATATTGTTCCCTTAAGGGACAACAGATCTAAAATATCTGGACTGTCTAGGAGAGGGCTGGACAGTGCAGAACACATGTTTTGGGTGAAAATTTGGTACTGGGAGTGTGTTGGGGTCACCCTGAAGGTGGTAACTAAGTCTGGTGGAAACCACAGCGTGACTGGAATGTGCTGGCAGGCTACAGCTATGCACGGACACTCAGAGTGTGACATGCATGCTGTTTGTGAGGGGCTCAGGTTGGGAGTTACAACAGCAAAGCATTGTGAGGCACCCCAGGTTGCATATGAGTCTGGATTGCACCCCGGAATGTCATATGAGGTAATATCTTTACTGAACCAACTTCTGTTGGTGAGAGAGACAAGCTTTTGAGCTTACTCAAAGCTCTTTCTCAGGTCTGGGAAATGGGCACTCTGGGCACATTCCCCAGATCTGAAGAAGAGCTCTGTGGAAACATGAAAGCTTGTCTCTCAAGTTGGTCCAATAAAATATATTACCTCACCCACCTTGTGTCTTGTTTGTTTTATGGCTTAGAATTAAGTTAGTATAGCTTTCTTGAGATTTCCATTTCACCACCTCAGATGCCTGTTTGTTTAATGAAAGTACTTAGAGCTGAATCCTGTTTCCTGCTCACAGCATAAGTATACTATGCACAGGCTAATTCCTCAGAGAATCCTCCCCTCAATCGATAGAACAGCACTCACTTCTGCAGGCAGCAGTAGCCTCTAGTCCCAGTGTTGTGACACCAGGTTCAGCTGCATCTGCCATACCGCTACCACCCTCCCAGTCTGCCCCACACAGTGCCCACCACTGCACACACACTCCATTGTACCTCAGCTCTAAAATGGCTACAGTGCCCATAGAGCACAGCTCCAATGTACATGGGGAGGGGGGGGGAAGGGGTTCTCTGCATTCAGTCCCCCATCCCAGGCAGTGGGACCACTGTGCTTGTGCTGCCTTTTGGGATTGGAGGAATCTGTCCTTTAGGAATTAGCCTGAATAGTGTACGTTATATTATGAAGCTTATGCTTAGCAATCGATTCTAACAGTCCAATTGTTTTGTGTTGTCATAACTGATGTTCAAATATACCAAAATAACAGGAAAGCAGCCGAGTCATTGGCTTCCTGTGGAGCCATGACTTTGGGGTAACATAGACCAGTGGTCTCCAAAGTGGGGTGCGCAAGAGGATCCTTTGGGGTGCGCGGCAGGAAGAGCGCCGCCGGAGCAGCGCTGCTTTTTTTTTTCCCCCTTCGGCAGTTCGGCCGGGAGTCTGAGCGGCTTTTTTATTTTTTTATTTTTGCGTTGACAATTCGGCCAGGAGCAGGGAGTGCATGCTCAAAACATTTTTACTGATGGGGTGCACAATCAAAAAAGTTTGGAGACCACTGACATAGATCCATAGCCCCTCTACCCAGACTCCTATGTGGGCAGGAACGCTTCACAGAATTTCCCAATTCTGGAGAGAGGGCATTTTAGGAATGCACCTCCTCCAGGTAGGAGAAACTCAGCGGCAGCTGCCAGCAATTCCTAAGCAGCTCCTTGAAAGCCTCAGGAGTTCTGGTGATGTCGACAGTCCTGTATTCTGTATGCTGCTTTGTGGGATTGGGAGACTGACCTTCACAGCCCCATTCCAATGACACAGTGTGAGCTCCATAATTCACCTGACCTCTGCAGAGATCCACCTGGGCAGCAGCAGAAAAAGTGGGAGAAACCTCAGGGCCCTGGTGCCTTCCCAGCTCCATGTGGGGCAGGCAGCCCAGGGGCAGGGCCTTTTTTTTTTTTTTTAAAGAACTAATAATGCTAGTTCGATGGGGAGGTTGGGGATGATCTGTATTGAAAGGAGAAAAACCACATACACTCAACAAACCCAATTGGCAGAGAGCTCACAGGCACCTGTCCCAGGGATTGTAGTATGAGAGGGGACTGTTCAAATCATTTAAAAAAAAGTTTAAGGCCCAGATTGTGATACCTGCTCATAGTGAGTATCACCTTCACACCACTAACACAGTCTCTCTGGATTGCAATGGGGCTGCTAATCAGCGTGAGGACAAACGTATCAGGATGTGGCCCTGCGTGAGTCAGAATCATCAAGTTGTACACATTGTATAGTCTCTGTAACTAGATACTCTTATCACTTGTATCCTCATCCTCCCTCTCTTCCCTCATTGTTCATTACACTTGCTCATTATGTCCTGACTTACACTAGATTGCTAGGTGCTGCCAGAGGCTATTCTTGATTTAGTCTTAAGTGGAGCACAGGATCTGGTACAAGAGGTGAATATAGCTGAACTGCTTGGTAATAGTGACCATAATCTAATCAAGTTTAACATCCCTGTGGGGGGAAAAACACCACAACAGCCTACCTCCGTAGCATTTAATTTCAGAAAGGGGAACTACACAAAAATGAGGAAGTTAGTTACAAAGAAATTAAAAGGTACAGTGCCAAAAGTGAAATCCCTGAAAGCTGCCTGGAAACTTTTAAAAGACACCATAATAGAGGCTCAACTTAAATGTATACCCCAAATTAAAAAACAATAGTAAGAGAACCAAAAAAGTGCCACCGTGGCTAAACAACAAAGTAAAAGAAGCATTTAGAGGCATAAAGGCATCCTTAAAAAGTGGAAGTTAAATCCTAATGAGGAAAATAGAAAGGAGCATAAACTCTGACAAGTGAAGTGTAAAAATATAATTAGGAAGGCCAAGGATCTGATGAGAAACAATCAAATGAAAAAAGTCCCACTCAATTTCATCATATAATGGGAGACAGCTTAAAAGTGACAAGTTTTTAATGTGCTTATGTACAAACACTAAAAGTCTAAATAATAAGATGGGTGAACTAAAGTGCCTAGTATTAAATGTGGATATTGATATAATAGGCATCACAGAAACTTGGTGGAATGAGGATAATCAATGGGACACAGTAATGCCAGGGTACAAAATATATCGGAAGGACAGAACAGGTCGTGCTGGTGGGGAAGTGGGCACTACATGTGAAAGAAAGCATAGAATCAAATGAAGTACAAATCTTAAATGAACCCAACTGTACCATAGAATCTCTATAGATAGTAATTCCATGCCCTAATAATAAGAATATAGCAGTAGGGGTATATTACCGGCCACCAGACCGGGATGGTGATAGTGACTGTGAAATGCTCAGGGAGATTAGAGAGGCTATTAAAATAAAAAACCCAATAATAATGGGGGATTTCAACTATCCCCATATTGATGGGTACATGTCACCTCAGGATGGGATGCGGAGACAAAGTTTCTTGACATCCTAAATGACTGCTTCTTGGAGCAGCTAGTCCTGGAACCCACAAGACGAGAGGCAATTCTTGATTTAGTCCTAAGTGGAGCACAGGATCTGGTCCAAGAGTTGTATATAGCTGGACTGCTTGGTAATAATGACCATAATATAATTAAAGTTAACATACCTGTTGTGGGGAAAACACCACAGCAGCCCAACAATATACCATTTAATTTCAGAAAGGGGGACTACACAAAAATGAGGAAGTTAGTTAAAAAGAAATTAAAGGGTACAGCGCAAAAAGTGAAATCCCTGCAAGCTGCATGGAAACTTTTTAAAGACACCATAAAAGAGGCTCAGCTTAAATGTATACCCCAAATTAAAAAACATAGTAAGAGAACCAAAAATGTACCACCGTGGCTAAACAACGAAGTAAAAGAAGCAGTGAGAGGCAAAAAGGCAGCATTTAAAAAGTGGAAGTTAAATCTTAGTAAGGAAAATAGAAAGAAGCATAAACTCTGGCAAATGAAGTGTAAAAATGTAATTAGGAAGGCCAAAAAAGAATTTGAAGAACAGCTAGCCAAAGACTCAAAAAGTAATAGCAAAAAATGTTTAAGGACATCAGAAGCAGAAAGCCTGCTAAACAACCAGTGGGGCCATGGGACGATCAAAATGCTAAACGACCACATTGTGGAGAAATTAAATGAATACTTTGCATTGGTCTTCATGGTTGAGGATGTGAGGAAGATTCCCAAACCCGAGACATTCTTTTTAGGTGACAAATCTGAGGAACTGTCCTAGATTGAGGAGTCATGAGAGGAGGTTTTGGAACAAATTGATAAACTGAATAGTAATAAGTCACCAGGATCGGATGGTATTCACCCAAGAGTTCTGAAGGAACTCAAATGTGAAATTGCAGAACTAGTAACTTTTGTCTGTAACCTATCATTTAAATCAGCTTCTGTACCAAATGACTGGAGGATAACTAATGTGACGCCAATTTTTTTTAAAAGGCTCCACATGTCATTCCGGCAATTACAGGCTGGTAAGCCTAACTTCATACCAGGAAAACTGATTGAAACTATAGTAAAGAACAGAATGATCAAACACATAGATGAACATGATTTGTAGGGGAAGAGTCAACATGGTTTTGCCTAAAAAGGGAAATCATGCCTCACTAATCTACTAGAATTCTTTGAGGGAGTCAACAAGCATGTGGACAAGGGAGATCCAGTGGATAGAGATTACTTAGAAGGGGAAAAAGAGGTAAACAGTGAGGTGGCAAAATTTGCAGATGGTACAAAACTACTCAAGATAGTTAAGTTTCAGGCAGACTGCGAAAAGCTACAAAAGGATCTCTCAAAACTGGGTGGCTGGGCAACAAAATAGCAGATGAAATTCAATGTTGATAAATGCAAAGTAATGCACATTGGAAAACATAATCCCAACTGTACATATAAAATAATGGGGTCTAAATTAGCTGTTACCACTCAAGAAAGAGATCCTGGAGTCATTGTGGATGTTTTCAGAGAACTATCCACAATGACTCCAAGA